>NW_024069396.1:0-47279 GCF_009389715.1 Phoenix dactylifera
TAGGAAAATTGGATCCTGTGGAAAAGAGTTGGAACGAGTAGGAAGAAATTTAGGTGAACTTAGAAAGCACTGGATTTTGGAGAAGAGTTCTTGGAGTCGACTCCGGAGAATGTGAAATTGTAAAATGATATAGTGTCCATTTAGGCTTTACCTAATTGAGCTCGACTCGACCTGCATGCATTAAGCTTAATCAATAAATAATCAAATCAATCTTGAATTACCTTGGATAATTTATTAAAATGCAAACATGAAGGTAATACAATTTTTAGTTAAATTTACAACATATGTGAATTAAAATAATGATAAGTGCTATGAATAAGATATTAATTTATGCATTAGTTAGCACTTATCACACCCCCCAACCTACATTTTGCTAGTCCTCGAGCAAAGTAAAAACTAACTCACTTTCGCAGGAATCGCGATTGCATTTACCATATGCAATAAGGCTTTAAACCCCTAGGTGGCCCTAGTGGACGAGTTTTGTCTCGTGAGGGTTTCCGGCTCAGATACCCACAAACTGTTGTCTCCTACCCAAGAGTTGTCATTGTTTTAAAAAACTCTAATTTCAAATGCATAAGTGACAATATTTCAAAAGCACACAAAGTTTTAATTCACTAAGTCAGGCCCACATTCCGTAGGTTACGTATGCAATTCAAGTTGAGGTCATTAAGTTTCCCGTTAGGGAGTTGTAAGACTTCTTTATACATGGGTGCTCGGTGACACATCTGGACCAACACAAAGTAGGCTTTAGATCCTCCAAAATCACTGATAAAGGCTTAGTAGTTTTCCCAAATTGGCGTCCAGGATAAGACCTATTCACCTGGATTCAAAATTATCCTATCTTGCAGGATTTTGAGAGTTGTGGATGTTTACTTAATACCTCATGGGCTTATCTGGTAATATGGTCCCAGTTTACTCGATTTTTACAAACGCGGCCTTTCACATGAACTATCGTCTTTTTCAAGATCAATATTATTTTCTCTTTCTTCTTATTTTTTTAATTTATTTATTTTGTATTATAAATAAATTATGCACTTTTACTCTTGTAAATGATTCCTCCGTGTAGCGAGCATTCAGTCAACAACTTCCACGCCAGATGGCATAAGGTGTTGGGCATCAAGACTCCCCTACGAACCTATGCTCGGGTTCCTCATACAAGCCCGCTGACCTTTGACAATAGGTAGCCCTTTTCGATGTACCTGACTGAATTCACTTCTTTTTTATTTTTTTTTATTTATTTTTTTAAATAGTGAATTAGATAGGTATGATTCATCAGGACTCAAGGTTGCTACTAGACTTAACAACATCATGTTGAACCTAACCCTTAGAAGTGCAGGCCATGTGTGTTGTGAAATTTCAAAGTAAAATTATCTTACAACTCGCTAAAAGAACTTTTAAAAAGAACTCAAATTAACTTACTGCTGACTAGTTATTGGGCTTTTTAGATTTTATATACTTTGTGTGTTTATCATGTCAGCACTAAGGCATAGAAATTAGTTTTTTTTTGAGATAAACTTATTTAAAATACGAAAATGTGAAAAATTTCTTCAAAAATTCGAATTCTATACCCCCAACCTGGATCAGACATTATCCTCAATGTTTTTTTAAAAAATATTATTATTATTTTTTTATTATTATTTTGAATGAAAATATGATGCATATGGAGGATAGAAGCACTTTACCTTAGTGCATCAGTAATATGAGGACTCCTGTTAAGAAATTACAAAAAAAAAAAATGCGACAAAAAAATGTGCAAAAATAACCTATGAAAATTGGGTTGCCTCCCAATAAGTGCTAAGTTTAACGTCTTCAGCCAGACGCAGTGCATCCTTAATTATATCATACCGGGCTCATGTCGAGTTTTCCAAGGAAGAAAATTTGTGGGAAACTGATTGTCGGGCACAGAGTTGACTGCTGCTATGGCCTTTTCTATATCAAAGTCAAAATGGGCCAAGCATATTTTCAGAAGGTGCATTTGCCAAAATATAGGAAAGATTTTCTTCTACAAGATCGTCCATTTTATCTATTAGGAAGCACACAACTTCCTTTGCGGGTTAATCAGAGGCACGAAATATATTTAACTTGACCTTCATATTTCCAAAGGATATATTCATCACCCCAGTTCTACAATTTATACTCGCATTGGCTGTAGCTAAAAAGGGGCGCCCAAGGATCATAGGGATCTGTTTCTTAAGGTTCAGCACAGGTTCCATATCAAGGACGATGAAATCAACTGGAAAATAAAATTTATCTACCTTGACTAGGACATCTTCAATTGTTTCCTCGTGGTATTTTAACAGATCGATCAGCCAATTGCGGGGACACCGAAGTAGGCTTTAATTCACCTAATCCGAACATCTCGTAGACTGAATAAGGAAGGAGGTTAACACTTGCCCCTAAATCTAATAGTGCACGATCAATCGAATTGTCTCCTACCACACAAGAGATGGTAGGTGCACCAGGATCCTTGAACTTTGGAGGGATTTTGTGCTGGAGGATGGAGCTTACTAGTTCAGTTAGGAAGACCTTTTTAGGCACATGTGTCCTAGATTTTCGTTTCTGGGTACAAAGGTCTTTGAGAAATTTGGCATATGATGGAACTTGTTTTATGGCATCAAGGAGAGGGAGGTTGATTTTGACTTGTTTGAATACCTCTATTATTTCTTCCAACGAAGTTTCTTTCTTGCCAAAGGAAGAAGGTGCATTCAGACACAGAGGAAAAGGAGCCTTCGGTGTAAAAGGTATGGTCGATACTGGACTAGATGGAGACAAGAAAGTGTTTGGATTCTCTTTAGAGCTAGTCATACTCCTATCTTCATTTTCCTTATGCTCTTTTTCTCCAACCTTATTGTCCACTACACGTCCGCTTCTTAAAGTAGTCATGGCATTAGCTTGTTCATGGTGAACGTCATTCGGGTGAGTCTCTTGGGCCATGTACTGCCCTCTCGGGTTACTCACTGGTTGGCTTGGAAGCTTGCCTTCCTCTCTTTATTTAGTGCACTCGCTAGCTGCCCTAGCTGGGGTTTCTAATTTAGCAATAGACTGGGTGTGGGAGTGCAACAATTGTGTATTGGCTTCGAGTCCTTGAAGGGCAGTCAAAACTTTTTGCTCAAAAGCCATATCTCTTTAGGGTGCTGGAGGAGGGACATGTTGAAATTGTGAATAATGAGTAGGAGGACGGTTCGGATGAATATTCTAGAATGGTTGAAAGTTTTGGGAATAAGGTTGGGAAGTATTGGAAGTCTGCTGCTTCTAAGAGAAGTTTGGATGGTTGCGCCATCCCGGGTTATAAGTGTTAGAATATGGATCATTATCCGGTCGGGACTGTGTTTGGGCAGCATTTACTTGCTCTTGCACAAATTCAGGGAATTGTGCTGCCGAAGGGCACTCAAAAACAGTATGAGATGGACTAGAATAGAGAGCACACACTTGTGCTTGGAAAAAGTTTGGAAGCTGTTCTTTAGACATTAGCTAGTCCAATTTGCAGGATAGTGCATCTACTTTGTCGGATAGATCCATGGGCTGGCTAACTTCATATATGGTCCCTTTTCTTTGAGAACTCGGGGGTGCTTGACGAGCGGAGGAGGCATGGTGGAGAGAATTTTCATGAAGGTTTTTAAAACATCTGCCATGCCTCATGCTCACTCTTAAGCATGAAAGTTCTCCCACACGAAGCGTCAACCGTCTGACGGTTTCGTTCGGATAACCCGTCATAAAAGTATTGTACTAATTGCCACTTGGGTATTTGATGATGTGGGCATTTTCGGAGTAAGTCTCTGAATTTTTTCCAGGTTTCATGAAATTCTTCCCCGTCAGATTGGGAGAAGCTTGTGATCGCACGCCTAAATTGGTTTGTTCTTCCTATGGGAAAATATTTTTTTAAAAATTCATGTTGCATTTGAGCCCAAGAGAGAATGGAATTGGCTTCTAAAGAATGGAGCCACTGCTTAGCTCTATCCTTAAGAGAGAAAGGGAACAACCTAAGTTTCAGAGCATCATCAGTGAAGTTCTGAATTTTAACAGTAGTGCATATTTCAAGGAACTCATCTAAATATTTGTATGGGTCTTCATTGTTGAGTCCATAAAAAGAGGGAAGCATTTGGATGACACTAGACTTAATTTCAAACTGCATAGCAGCAGTGGTATCAGGTAGTCGAATACAAGATGGAGAGGTATAAATGGAAGGAGTGAAGTACTCCTTTAATAGTTTGGGTTGCTCTTCAGCCATCTCGACAAGTGATGTAGATCCTATGGTTCTATAGGTATGGATTTCGGCTCGAAGGATCCTAATAGAACGCTCTATTTCAGGATCAAAAGGTACTAATTCCGGAGATCTGGAACGACGCCCTAGCATACACTAAAACTTGTTGGATCAGTCAAGTATAGTCAAGCATGCATTAAAAGAAAAACACTTCAAATCCTTATGTTTGCCCTAAAATCACTAGACAGCTCCTAACTGGTTTGAAGATGGCACCTAAGCCTCCAATCCGGTCTAATGAACTGAGTTGACCAGGTAAGCTCCCAGGTAAGTGGGGGGGTCACGATGCGTTGCAAAGATGCCACTTAAAAACCACTTGCCTCGAACAGATGAACTATCTGTTGGGAATTGTATCCTAAATGTCAATCGTCAGCATATTGATGATTGAATATTGTAAATAAATTGACAAATTAATAAAGTATTATTTGGCATTATTCATCATTTCATCTTCAAATGAACTCTTATATGATGAAGTCCTGAGGACTTATGTTATGATAAAGGAGGATTTATCTTTGAGTCCTTAAACTTGTTCGCGACCAAATGATATGTTGTTACTAGGACGACAACATTATCGAGATTAGGTCGTTGTGTGACATATACGTTGGTTGTCCTCTTAACCAATGAGTGTGGAGACACTGGTATGCCATACAGGTGAAGTGTAGGAGTACATTTCACTGAACGTGACTAATTCCGGAACGCTCTACTGTCGAGAGATGTTCCGAGTGGATATGGGTATAAGTTTGGCCCTCTGACCTGAGACCGCAACCTGTGACTAGCAAGCAACTCACTGTACTTTGGTACCGGACTACCTGAATTTCTAATTCAGTGACGGAAGGTCACTGGGTGCAGTCAAGTACTTGCGTAGTCAGTTGTGAGTCAAGATGGAATTGACCCCTCCTGCAAACAGGAGATAATGTCTTGTGACTAATTTAGCAAAACCTTGGCCAGGGTAATCTCAGTGAGGAGTCACGGGATATCTAAAGTTAATCACATAATGGATGTACTAATTATAGGGTTGACAGTGAGCTCTAAGTCATCCTGGCATTAAGAGTCAAAGGGATTGAATTATACAGTAACCATAGTTCAGGGTTCCAGAATATTTGCTTCGCATATATTCGGCCTATTCGGACGTCGGGTACCATTGCTAGATGGTCACATCGATTAGTGTAGGAAGTCGTTCCTATACTACCGGCTTAGGTTCGAACCTATGAGGTCACACGCATAGAAGATTCCTGATTGATCAAGAAGGCTGATGAATGATTAAGAATCATTCAGGGGTAATTTGGTCAATTCGATTGGCAAATTATCTTATAAAATAATTAAAGTAATTATCGGAGGATTAATTAGTAATTAGATTGCTAATGAACTCAATTGGATTGAGTAATTAGACTAAGGATGAGCCAAATTGAATTAGATTCAATTCTGGGCTCAATCAGGGTTTTTGACCTGATTGGATTAGGTCTGAATCAAGAGGACTTAGGTTGACCAAATTAAATTAGATTAAATTTGTGCTTAATTAGGGATTGACCTAATTGGATTAGGTTCAACCCATGGTAATTGAATCATTCTAATTGTTAGGATTTAATTAAATTAAATGGGTTTGATCTGAAACTATTCGGATCTTGAAATCCACTTGTCACATATCCATGCATGGCGCCATAAATTGATTTTTAATATGATTAAAAATTAATTTAATTTATTTAATGGTGCCATGGGACACTTGGCAACATCAGGGACCTCTTTCATCATTAGATGGGTCGAAATGGAGAGATAAATTCATGAAAAGAATTGGATAAGATCAAATTCTCTCTCTTCATGACATATGCCATCCTTATCTTTATCTCACTTCTAATTAAGGTTGAATTTCGAATTTAATCACCACAAAATCACCACGTGACCCTCTAATCTGATTAGGGGCATGGGAATTTCGAAATTGAAAGAGGGAAGTGGCAACATGATGAATGGTTTAGATTAGATCAAGCTTCATCATGTAATGGCACATGAACTTGAATTTTGAATTCAAAATTCAAAACCCCACAAAATCCTCCACAAATATGGGATGGTTGGCATGAAGTTAGGTAGGAGAGCAACATTAAAAGGACCTCCATCATCTGGTGGTCGAATTCAAGGAAAAAAGAAAGAAAAAGAAGAAGAAAAAAGGGAAAAGAAAAGAGAGGAACCCTAGTTCATGCATGGAAAAATTCTGCATTCAATCTAGCTGACTTCTTCCTCCTCTAAGTCCATCGCGCCATTAGTGTTAGGGGTCCCTGATAAGAGTCTTTAGATCAGATCTAAGTCCTCTTCAATCCCTTTAAACCTTTCCTCCAAGTTCTTCCAAGAAGGCGGATCAAAAGTTGATAGTGTTTGGAAGATCAAATTTCAGCCTCAAGAAATTCTGCGCAAGCTAGCACTTCCGCAGGATTGGATCTCTTCAGGAACTTCGCGTGGACTTCTCGTAGAGGCCATTCGTGTGCGTGGCTGCGAAGTCGAGGATCAGATCCACAAGTTTCATCCATCATAAAAGGTATTAATCCTACATTAATCTTTTATTATGGTGTCAAGATCTAGGTCTGATTCCCCGAGGTTTTACCCTCTTTTGGGGCTCCTCACGGAGATATCTCCAGAATCCATTCAATGGATATTCGGAGATTAATCGGAATAGAGTTCTTAAGTTTCAGATCTGATAGTTAATCATGCATGAAAGTTTTAGCATAATTGTTTAAACGATTCCGGCATAATCCTATGTGTTCTTAAGGTGCTGATTTCTAGATTTGATCTTGTAAGCATGCATGAATTAAATTGTTTGATTCGATTTTTCCGCTGCGTTTTAAAACTTAAAAAGAACTACGTATGGCTTGATCCCCCTTATGAAGGGGTACGTAGGCAACCCGATCAGGTTCAGCCATGGTTTTAAAAAAAAAAAAAAAAAATCCGCATGCTTAACACCGAAGAACCTAGGATTCACTTTCAGTGGTATCAGAGCAAAGGTCAAAGAGTTGTGACCGATCTTCGGAAACTCTCACGCGTGATCGTGTGACGAAGCGTGGCTCTCCATCCGGAGGCGTATAGAGATGCGTGCTCTGATAGGTATACATGGGTGTCACCCTATTTTTAATAGGACCGAACCCATGTAGGAGTGGAGACTCTCCACTTTCAGTGGTATCAGAGCCAGGTTCATGTTTAAACTTTTATGTTTTAATTCTTGTAATTAAATCTGAAATCATGAGCATGCTTAGATTAGATCTAAAGTATTTTTTATGATTGATTTAATTGCTGATTATGCATGATTAACTAGATCTGAAATTTTGAATGCATATGATGCATGTTTGTGTTAAGATTTGTAACATAAATAAATCTGAAATCATAATATTGTTTAGATTAGATCTAAATAAAATTTATGATTCATATGATCTCTGATTTTAATGAACAAATCAGATCTGAAAATAAAAGTGAAAAAATAAATACATAAGATGTATGTTGTTTGTATTAATTCATGTTGTTATGTATATGTGATGCATGAACATTAAATATAATGACTTAAACATGAATTTAATCTGATTACATGTGATTAATTACAAAAACTCAGATCTGAAAATATGTTTTAAGAACTGAAAGATTGTAATTAATATGTAATTAAAAAGAAATATGCAATGATCAAAACTTTCATAAGTTTAAACTTAATTGAGAATTAAGTGTTATGAAATAGAATTGTAACTCAATTAATTGACATTGCATAATTCTTTGGGCATATGGGTTAGCTTGAATCAAGTTCCTAGGATTGGGTTAGACCTAAGGTTAGAATCATACATGGACAAATAGAATTAATTGATCAAATCTAATTAAGTAGTAACTAGATTAGGTCAAGAAAATTCTAGATCAATTTACAATAGTTGTAGATGGATCAAGTCCATGTCTTTGATTAGACCAAGATGGAACTTGATTTAGGCTCAGAGGTGTAGCCCGAGTCATTTGAGTAATCAAATCGAAATTGATTAACCAGTCGGTGTCTAAGGTAAGTTTGGCAGTTTTGACCGGTGGTTTTTAATTGGGAGCTACTCGCACTGATTCGTCTTTGCCGAGTTAATGGCATATCCCTTCCACCGATCTCACTTACCTGGCCGACATGGTCAATCACATTTTGATTGGATCACTTAATGATTCGAGTTAGCCCATGCCTATAAGAAAAATCAATTTGACTGATTTAGGTGTCTCCTTAACCGGTTTGAGTCTAATCTGATTTGGTGAAGTCAGTGGGAGAAATTAGACTAACCGGATCTTCTCATCTATCCTAATTATGAAATCCTCTAAAATTATTGGGTCCTTAAAATGAAATGGTTATGGGGATAATTAGGTCATAGCCTCCCATTAAATTGGGTGATAATGGGTCCAATGTTTTGATAATTATTGGAGGCGCGACACGCCTGGTACTTATCAAGCATTGGAATTGTCATTCAATATATGATGAGTTAAGTGTACCTTCAATAGGCGGTCAGGTGAGCCGAGCCACACTCGGGCTTGGTCGTCTATTAGTTGATTAGACTTAACCCTATCATTTAATGGTTGGACCTGACTAGGGTATTCGGTGGAGGCGCCACACGCCTGCCGAAGAAACCTAGGGCAAAATTATCACTAGAAGTTGCTTGGTGAAGCAACTGGTTTAGAACCTACCAATAGGTGCATATGGGTTAGCCGAGCCACACTCGGGCCTATATGCGATCTATTGGGTTCTAGTGCCCACTAAAGAATTAGGAGTAATTTTTCGAATTGGAGGTAGAGGCTACCAATTTGTATAAAATAGTGGGAGTATCTTTAGACTAAAGTCCAAGTCTACTGTGTTTAGTCAATTCATATACTAATAGCCAAATTTTCTTTTATGTAGAAATGGCCACAAGTTTGTCACTTCGCTCATTATTGGATAATGACAAGTTGACTAGTCCCAACTTCAATAATTGGTATAGAAAGCTGAAAACTCAGCATAGTCAGACCAAAAGGATTAAGGATGACCAAAGTCAGGCAGAATGCTTCTATTGTAAGAAGCAGGGGCATTGGAAGAGGAATTGTCCTCAGTACCTTACCTCACTTGACCCGAACAGGCTAAGCAAGAGAAAAGGGCAATCAGTTGCTGATCAAGGTATTTATATGATAACACCTTGTAATTTCTCTATATGTGATAATTCAACCTGGGTATTAGATACTGGAAGTCCGTTTAATATATGCAATTCATTGCAAGGACTTCAGGTCAATGAGAGATTTGAAAACAGCGAGAGATTTCTGAATGTTGGAGATGGAAGATCTGTTCCAGTTCTAGCTTTAGGAAATCTCAAACTTGTTTTCAATTCTCATGTAGTTGTCTTGAGTGATTGTCACTATTGTCCTGCATTCTTATTGAATGTAATTTCCGTAGGCCTTTTGGCCATGAACGGTTATGAAATTTCAATAAAAAAATATTCTTGTGATATCATTATGAATGGTGTTACTGTAATGAATGGACAATTGAGCAATGGCATCTACTTGTTATCACAACCTGTTAATGTAATGTACACGTCAAGTAAGCGTCCTAGAATAGATAATGTCACGGATGTCTACCTTTGGCATCATAGGCTAGGTCATATTAACAAGAACAGGATGAACAGGTTAAGTAAAGAGGGAATCCTCAATATTAATGATTGTGAATCATTGACAACCTGTGAGTCATGTCTTCTTGGTAAGATGACCAAATCACCTTTTACCGGAAAAGGTGAACGAGCCAGTGATTTATTGACCCTTGTACATTCTGATGTATGTGGGCCAATAAGCACAGATGCTAGAGGTGGGTATTCATATTTCATTACGTTTACAGACGACCTTTCAAGGTATGGTTATGTCTATTTAATGAGACATAAATCTGAAGCATTTGAAATGTTCAAATTGTATCGTAATGAAGTAGAAAAACAAACTGGAAAGAGTATTAAAACTCTTCGATCAGATCGAGGAGGCGAATACCTTTCCAATGAGTTTTTGACATATTTAGGAGAGAATGGGATTCTCTCCCAATGGACTCCTCCTGGTACACCACAGTATAACGGTGTATCAGAAAGAAGAAATCGAACTCTGTTAGACATGGTTCGATCCATGATGGGGTTTGCAAGTCTGCCCATATCCTTTTGGGGATATGCACTTGAGTCAGCCTGCTACATTCTAAATAAGGTTCCAAGTAAGTCTGTAAATAAAATACCACATGAGATGTGGACTGGACGTAAGCCAATGCTGTCTCACCTTAGGGTTTGGGGTGTCCAGCATATGTCAAACGTTTGAAGACAGACAAACTTGAACCCAAGTCTGACAAATGTTTCTTTGTTGGTTATCCTAAAGAAACTAAAGGATATTACTTCTACTTTGCTGAAGAACAAAAGTTATTCGTAAGCAATAGAGCTGTTTTCTTAGAGAAAGAATTCCTTAGTGAAGGAACTAAAAGCTCTAATGTTGAGCTTAGGGAAGTTCAACATGTAGAAGATCCGACACCATCTACTGAACTAGTTGAGTCAGATTTGATTAGATCAGATCCAGAACCCATCTTAGATGCACCATTAAGGCGATCAGGTAGAGTACCACGTCAGCCGGACAGATACTACGGTTTCTTGGTCCAGGACGGGGATCCTGTCGAACTTGATGAAAACAATGAGGATCCGATCACCTATATGGATGCTATGCAGAGGCATGACTCTGATGCATGGCTTGGAGCCATGCAATCCGAAATAGAATCCATGAAGGTCAATGATGTATGGACATTAGTTGACCCACCCGAAGGGATTAAACCCATAGGGTGTAAGTAGATTTTCAAAAGAAAACGGGGCGCAGACGGAAAAGTAGAGACCTATAAAGCCCGTCTGGTTGCCAAGGGATATCGTCAACGTTATAGTATTGACTATGACGAGACGTTTTCTCCTGTGGCAATGCTCAAATCCATTCGGATTATGCTTGCGATAGCAGCACACTTAGATTATGAAATCTGGCAGATGGATGTTAAAACCGCTTTTCTAAATGGAGATTTAGAAGAAGAGGTGTATATGATGCAACCTGAAGGTTTTATATCTGCAGATGAGTCTAAGGTGTGCAAGCTTCAAAAATCCATTTATGGATTAAAGCAAGCTTCATGGAGTTGGAACATACGATTTGATAAGGTGATCAAATCATATGGCTTCATTAAGAATGAAGAGGAACCTTGCATTTATAAATGGGCAAATGGTTCAGTTATTATATTTCTTGTTTTGTATGTGGATGACATTCTTTTAATCGGGAATGACATTCCTGCATTACAAGGAATAAAGGTTTGGCTATCATCTCAATTTGCCATGAAGGATTTGGGAGAAGCATCTTACATCCTAGGGATGAAGATCTATAGAGATAGATCTAGAAGATTGCTTGGATTATCCCAATCCAAATACATTGATACTATACTGAAAAGGTTCAGTATGATTAATTCCAAGAAAGGCTGTCTTCCAATGGGCCATGGAATTAACCTCTCTAAAAGGGATTGTCCAACAACCTCTCAAGAAAGAGAGACTATGGATAGAATTCCATATGCTTCGGCAGTGGGATCTATAATGTATGCCATGACATGTACTAGACCAGACGTGGCATACTCACTAGGAGTAGTGAGTAGATACCAGTCTGATCCAGGTAGCAACCACTGGAAGGTTGTCAAAACCATCCTTAAGTATTTGAGAAATACTAAAGATCAGTGGCTTGTCTACGGTGATTCTGACTTAAAACTTGAGGGATATACCGATTCAAGTTTTCAGTCAGATCAAGATGATAGCAAGAGCGTGTCGGGATATATCTTCACTCTTAAGGGTGGGGCCATCTGCTGGAAGAGTTCCAAGCAGCATACAGTGGCAGATTCTACATGTGAAGCAGAATACATTGCAGCATCTGATGCAGCCAAGGAAGCCGTATGGTTGCGCAAGTTCATTACTGAGCTGGGAGTGGCACCTTCCATTGATGGTCCAGTTCCTATATTTTGTGATAACACTGGAGCCATAGCTCAGGCAAAGGAACCTAAAGCACATCAGCGGACCAAGCATATTCTGCAACGTTATCACCTGGTTCGAGAGATTATAGAACGAGGTGATATTGATCTTCAGAAGATTGACACAAAAGAAAATCTGGCTGACCCATTTACCAAAGTCCTCGGCATCAAAGAGTTCAACGAACACAAGTCGAAGATGGGTATTAGATACTGTGCCGATTGGCTTTAGACTAAGTGGGAGTTGTTGGGAATTGTATCCTAAATGTCAATCGTCAGCATATTGATGATTGAATATTGTAAATAAATTGACAAATTAATAAAGTATTATTTGGCATTATTCATCATTTCATCTTCAAATGAACTCTTATATGATGAAGTCCTGAGGACTTATGTTATGATAAAGGAGGATTTATCTTTGAGTCCTTAAACTTGTTCGCGACCAAATGATATGTTGTTACTAGGACGACAACATTATCGAGATTAGGTCGTTGTGTGACATATACGTTGGTTGTCCTCTTAACCAATGAGTGTGGAGACACTGGTATGCCATACAGGTGAAGTGTAGGAGTACATTTCACTGAACGTGACTAATTCCGGAACGCTCTACTGTCGAGAGATGTTCCGAGTGGATATGGGTATAAGTTTGGCCCTCTGACCTGAGACCGCAACCTGTGACTAGCAAGCAACTCACTGTACTTTGGTACCGGACTACCTGAATTTCTAATTCAGTGACGGAAGGTCACTGGGTGCAGTCAAGTACTTGCGTAGTCAGTTGTGAGTCAAGATGGAATTGACCCCTCCTGCAAACAGGAGATAATGTCTTGTGACTAATTTAGCAAAACCTTGGCCAGGGTAATCTCAGTGAGGAGTCACGGGATATCTAAAGTTAATCACATAATGGATGTACTAATTATAGGGTTGACAGTGAGCTCTAAGTCATCCTGGCATTAAGAGTCAAAGGGATTGAATTATACAGTAACCATAGTTCAGGGTTCCAGAATATTTGCTTCGCATATATTCGGCCTATTCGGACGTCGGGTACCATTGCTAGATGGTCACATCGATTAGTGTAGGAAGTCGTTCCTATACTACCGGCTTAGGTTCGAACCTATGAGGTCACACGCATAGAAGATTCCTGATTGATCAAGAAGGCTGATGAATGATTAAGAATCATTCAGGGGTAATTTGGTCAATTCGATTGGCAAATTATCTTATAAAATAATTAAAGTAATTATCGGAGGATTAATTAGTAATTAGATTGCTAATGAACTCAATTGGATTGAGTAATTAGACTAAGGATGAGCCAAATTGAATTAGATTCAATTCTGGGCTCAATCAGGGTTTTTGACCTGATTGGATTAGGTCTGAATCAAGAGGACTTAGGTTGACCAAATTAAATTAGATTAAATTTGTGCTTAATTAGGGATTGACCTAATTGGATTAGGTTCAACCCATGGTAATTGAATCATTCTAATTGTTAGGATTTAATTAAATTAAATGGGTTTGATCTGAAACTATTCGGATCTTGAAATCCACTTGTCACATATCCATGCATGGCGCCATAAATTGATTTTTAATATGATTAAAAATTAATTTAATTTATTTAATGGTGCCATGGGACACTTGGCAACATCAGGGACCTCTTTCATCATTAGATGGGTCGAAATGGAGAGATAAATTCATGAAAAGAATTGGATAAGATCAAATTCTCTCTCTTCATGACATATGCCATCCTTATCTTTATCTCACTTCTAATTAAGGTTGAATTTCGAATTTAATCACCACAAAATCACCACGTGACCCTCTAATCTAATTAGGGGCATGGGAATTTCGAAATTGAAAGAGGAAAGTGGCAACATGATGAATGGTTTAGATTAGATCAAGCTTCATCATGTAATGGCACATGAACTTGAATTTTGAATTCAAAATTCAAAACCCCACAAAATCCTCCACAAATATGGGATGGTTGGCATGAAGTTAGGTAGGAGAGCAACATTAAAAGGACCTCCATCATCTGGTGGTCGAATTCAAGGAAAAAAGAGAGAAAAAGAAGAAGAAAAAAGGGAAAAGAAAAGAGAGGAACCCTAGTTCATGCATGGAAAAATTCTGCATTCAATCTAGCTGACTTCTTCCTCCTCTAAGTCCATCGCGCCATTAGTGTTAGGGGTCCCTGATAAGAGTCTTTAGATCAGATCTAAGTCCTCTTCAATCCCTTTAAACCTTTCCTCCAAGTTCTTCCAAGAAGGCGGATCAAAAGTTGATAGTGTTTGGAAGATCAAATTTCAGCCTCAAGAAATTCTGCGCAAGCTAGCACTTCCGCAGGATTGGATCTCTTCAGGAACTTCGCGTGGACTTCTCGTAGAGGCCATTCGTGTGCGTGGCTGCGAAGTCGAGGATCAGATCCACAAGTTTCATCCATCATAAAAGGTATTAATCCTACATTAATCTTTTATTATGGTGTCAAGATCTAGGTCTGATTCCCCGAGGTTTTACCCTCTTTTGGGGCTCCTCACGGAGATATCTCCAGAATCCATTCAATGGATATTCGGAGATTAATCGGAATAGAGTTCTTAAGTTTCAGATCTGATAGTTAATCATGCATGAAAGTTTTAGCATAATTGTTTAAACGATTCCGGCATAATCCTATGTGTTCTTAAGGTGCTGATTTCTAGATTTGATCTTGTAAGCATGCATGAATTAAATTGTTTGATTCGATTTTTCCGCTGCGTTTTAAAACTTAAAAAGAACTACGTATGGCTTGATCCCCCTTATGAAGGGGTACGTAGGCAACCCGATCAGGTTCAGCCATGGTTTTAAAAAAAAAAAAAATCCGCATGCTTAACACCGAAGAACCTAGGATTCACTTTCACTATCTCCCTTGGGACAAAGCTTGCCTAGACATCAACTGAGCCACAGAGTCAAATTGGTGCAACTTTCGGTGATCTTCGTCCTATTGAGCTCGAATGTCCCTAGGGGCCAACGTCTAATTGATTTTAATTAAAGTGATAGCTATGTGCGAATTGGTTTACCTAATTTGGGCAAGAATCTGGTGATGAAATTCAGTTCTTATCTTGTTGGGATGATTGCCCTTACTATGTGCGGATTAATTGGTGTATGTGTATCAAGCATGCATTCACACTTTTACTGAAATTAAAATCAAACAATCACCACAATATTTCAGGCTAATTGGGAATCAATTTAAATAAGAAAGGTTCAGATGTTACCAAAGGGAATTTTTCCAGCAATTTTTTTTATTTTAAAGCAAACCTCTACAGCATTCCTTTTCCAGCAGTTCCCTTTTTGATTATCCCAGATGCTCTCTTCGATTCCTAATCAAATCATACAAAAAGAAAAACCAAAAATTAGTAAGAGAGAAAAAGGAGATAAGGAAAGTAGAAAATAGAAAATATTTTTATTTTATTTTAGATATATATTATTATTATTATTATTATTATTATTTGATTTTTTTTTTATGAAAAGAAAAACAACTATGCTAACAATCTCCGGCAACGGCGCCAAAAATTGATAGTCAACTTTAAAGACTACGCAATAGCACGTATCTAGTAGGATAGTGATTACGGATATCGATCCACAAAGATTGGGGTATAGTTGTTTTTCTTAAAAAATAAAAATATTTAAAAAGAAGAGTTTGTGAAAAAATTAAACTAAGGAATTTAATAATAAAAAAAATGCAATTAAAATGATATCAGTTGAGGAAACTTAGGGCAAGGAATTCACCACTAACATCGAGACAAGGGTTATTTATATTTTAATTTATTCTTGGATAAACATGCAAATTGGCTACAAGCCTAATAAGCATTTAAATAAAAATTCACAAAAGTAATTTTGGCATAATCCATCTTTAGTTAGCATGAAATGTCTACCCTAATCTAATGTAGCAGCACATCGCATCTTCCTTAAGCATGGACTATCTTATATTTACTTAGTGATCATGAAGAGCAGTTGTATAAACTTCACATTTAAAATCACAGAAATTAAATATGAGATGAAATAAAATATTCATTAGAAGCAAAATAAGGTTTATACAACTCCAAGAATAGAAATCAAAAATATAAAACCCTTGGCCCTTTGTTAGGGCTGCATCTAGCCCTAGTGAGGAGATCAGTCTTCCATAGAGTCGTGGGCGACAGCAGCAGCGATGTAAAAGGCCTTCATCACGACTGGATTCTTCCTTGTTTCTCCCGTCGGCTTCCTCTCCCTCTTGAACTCTATTATTTTATTTCTTTGGGAAATCATTCCAAAATATCCAAACTATTATCTCTCCCTCTTATTTTTGTGGGAAGTCACCTGAGAAGAGATGGCTGCCGAACCCCAAGCTTCATGGAATCAACCCCGGTGGGAAAGAAGGATGGAACGGAAGAGAATGCCCCTCAATCTCGTCGACTCCCCTTTTTATAAGCTGCCATCACTCCCTCTCTCCTTCCCTATTTTGATTCTCGGATAAAGATGAACCTTTGCCGTTGCATGGATTCGCTGGGCTGCTGTGATTTAGATTTTGATCCGGAGAGGTTTGAGAAGTTGGGACGTTGGAGTTGTTCCGTTTGATTCTGGACGAATATTGAAAGGATGCGAAAGATCGGCTGGGAGTGATTCCAGAACAGAGGAAACGAGGAATCTGATGACGTTGGGATTCACGGACGGCTGGGAACAAACTCTATTTTGAGGCAGGGGATGATGACACGGCTGCGAGTTCGGTTGGAGTTTATCCCGTGAAGATGGAGGATAGAGCTGATCCGTGGGATATATGGGATTATGAACGGGATGTACGAGAAACAGGGGATTCGAAGAGGAGCATGGGACGTTGGAACGTTGATGCAGAGAAGTTTGGTTTGTTCGATGGGATACGGGAGCTGGGAGATCCGAAAGAAGGTTCTGGTTTTCATCCGCATGAAACAGGGGATTTGATGTGGTCATGGGATGTTTGGATATCGGCTGATAACAGGGAACAGATGCATGGTTTTTTTTGTTGATGGATACAGGAGATCCTTGGAACGGTGAGAGTGATTCTAGAGAAAGCTGAAGTCAAGGATCTGGTTGGATGCGGGATGACGAACGTGATGCGGAGGGATAACGAGATGAAGCTGTGTTTGTTTGGGATAAAGTTGCAGCTGGAACAGGGAAGTTGATCGAAAGATGAAGATGAAAGAAAGCCGTTGGGAGGAACGAGATCCTGAGGTTTGCTTGGATAAGGATGGATCACGTCCGTGAATGGGAGATGATCCAAAAGACGGGATTTGCTTGGGATAAGAATTTAAACTGGTTCGGATGAGAAGTTGATGATGACGTTGGGAAGAAGAGATTTGCCCGTGGACGATGGGATTCTTTTCCGAAGAAGGGAGCTTGGATTCATTCTGTTTCGAAGCTTAAACAGGGGGGGAAAGCTATGACGTGGAAGAAGGATTTAAGGAGGAAGAGGATCACGGAGAAGATGGGATTGAGCTGGCTCTGTTTTGAAGAAAAGATAAGGATGCAAGGCTTGGTTTGATAGGAAAACGTGGGAGACATGGAAGCTAGAATGTTGCCCACGGCTGAGAAGGGATGAGGCTTTGGGATCCGTGCGACTATAGATGGTATGCTGAGAGATAAATAATTAAAGGGATTTGACTGTTTTTGAGATTAAAATAGGAAAATTGGATCCTGTGGAAAAAGAGTTGGAACGAGTGGGAAGAAATTTAGGTGAACTTAGAAAGCACTGGATTTTGGAGAAGAGTTCTTGGAGTCGACTCCGGAGAATGTGAAATTGTAAAATGATATAGTGTCCGTTTAGGCTTTACCTAATTGAGCTCGACTCGACCTGCATGCATTAAGCTTAATCAATAAATAATCAAATCAATCTTGAATTACCTTGGATAATTTATTAAAATGCAATCATGAAGGTAATACAATTTTTAGTTAAATTTATAAAATATGTGAATTAAAATAATGATAAGTGCTATGAATAAGATATTAATTTATGCATTATTTAGCACTTATCAGTTATCTAAGGTAGCAGCGGTACAATATGAAATAAAGTCTAGTGTGATCCAAATGCTCCCATCTTTTTATGGGCTCACCAATGAAGATCCATATAAACACCTAGATGAATTCCTTAAGATTTGCACCACTGTCAAGATTCAGAACTTCACTGATGATGCTCTGAAACTTAGATTATTCCCCTTCTCCCTTAAAGATAGAGCCAAACAATGGCTGAATTCTTTAGAAGCCAACTCGATTCGTTCTTGGGATCAAATGCAACAAGAATTTCTTAAAAAATACTTTTCCATAGGAAGAACGAACCGGTTTAGACGTGCCATTACAAGCTTCTTTCAAACCGAGGGAGAAGAATTTCAAGAAACTTGGGAGAGATTTCGGGACCTAATCCGTAAATGCCCTCATCATCAAATACCTAAGTGGCAGCTAGTGCAATGTTTCTATGACGGATTGACTGAACGAAACCGTCAGATGATCGATGCTGCATGCGGGGGGACTTTCATGCTTCAAAATGAGCATGAAGCATGGCAATTATTTGAAAATCTTAATGAAAACTCCCTCCACCATGCTTTCTATTCTCGTCAAGCAATCCCGAGTTCTCAAAGAAAAGGGATCATTTGTGAAATAAGTCATTCCATGGGCCTATCTAGCAAGATAGATGCATTGTCCCATAAGATTGATCAATTGAAGATAGGAGGACATATCGTTAGCTCTTCCCAAGCACAAGTGTGTGCTATCTGTTCTAGCCCATCGCACCCTATTCATGAGTGCCCCTCAACATCCCAATTTCTCGAACTTATTAATGCTGCCCAAACACAGCCCAGACTGGGTAATGACCCATTTTTCAATACATATAACCCGGGATGGCGGAATCATCCAAATTTTTCTTGGAGGCAGCAAGCTTCGAATACTGCCCAACCCTACTCCCAAAATTTTCAAAACCCTCAGAATTTTCATCTCTACCGTCCCTCAATTCAATTTCAACACCCTCCTCCTCCAACCCAAAGAAATACAGCCTTTGAGGAGAAAGTGTTGACTGCTCTTGAAGGTTTGGAGGCAAACACACAACTATTGCACTCTCACACGCAATCAATTGCTAAGTTAGAATCCCAAATGGATCAACTAGCCAATGTATTAAACAAGCGAGAGGAAGGTAAGCTTCCAAGTCAACCAATGAGTAATCCTAGGGGACAATACGTGGCTCAAGAAACTCGACTAAATCATGAGCAAGCCAATGCTTTGATTATCCTAAGGAGTGGACGTATAATAGATAATAAGGTTGGGAGGGTAACAATAAGGAATGTGAAGAAGAGGAGAGGAATGTATCACATGAAAACCCAAAACCTTCTTCAGCTAGTCCACCATCTGCCACAACCCACATTCCAAAGGCTCCATTCCCTGAAGCACTTAATGCACCCTCTTCCTTTGGCAAGAAGGAAACTTCATTAGAAGAGATGATGGAGGTCTTCAAACAAGTTAAAATCAACCTCCCACTCCTTGATGCCATCAAACAAGTTCCCTCCTATGCCAAATTTTTCAAAGACCTTTGCACCCAAAAGCGGAAATCTAGGACACATGTGCCTAAAAAGGTCCTCCTAACTGAGCAGGTAAGTTCCATTCTCCAACACAACACCCCTCCAAAGTTCAAAGATCCTGGTGTTCCAACTATTTCCTGTGTCATAGAAAATAACTCCATCGACCGAGCACTCTTAGATCTAGGAGCAAGTGTGAATCTTCTACCCTATTCAGTCTATGAAAAATTTGGGTTAGGTGAATTAAAACCTACCTCGGTGTCCTTACAATTGGCTGATCGATCTGTGAAGATACCACGGGGGATGATTGAAGATGTTCTTGTCAAGGTAGACAAATTCTATTTTCCAGTAGATTTTATCGTCCTTGACATGGAACATGTGCCCAACCTAAAAAAACAAATCCATGTGATTCTTGGTCGTCCCTTTTTAGCGACAGCCAATGCATGTATCAACTGTAGAATTGGGGCAATGGATATATCATTTGGAAACATGAAAATTAAGTTGAATGTGTTTCATGCCGCTGACCAACATGTAAGGGAAGACGAGTGTTGCCTGATTGACGAAATGAATGATCTTGTAGAGGAAGCCCTTCCCTATATCTTAGCGGATGACCCCCTAGAGGCATGCTTGGCCCATTTTGACATTGACAACTTTGATATAGGCCATAGAAGAAGTCAACATCTTACTCGACAATCAATCTCCCATGAGCTCCCTTCCTTGAAAGATCCGACCTAAACCTCTTCCTCCCATTGCTAGCGCACCACTTTGTCCTTTCATTGATTCTCCACCTAAACTTGAGTTAAAGCCACTTCCGACAACTCTTAAGTATGCCTTTCTAGGACCAGAAGATATCCTTCTTGCAATCATCGCAGCCAACTTATCTACTGAACAGGAGGGTAAACTTTTAAGGGTACTAGAAGAGAATAAACATGTCATAGGATGGTCTGTAGCCGATTTGAAAGGGGTTGACCCCTCCATATGCATGCATCGAATCCACCTCGAAGATGATGCAAAGCCCACCCGAGAAATGCAAAGAAGACTCAATCCTAACATGAAGGAGGTAGTCAAGAAAGAAGTTGTGAAGTTATTAGATGCCGGAATCATTTACCCAATTTCTGATAGTAAGTGGGTGAGTCCGACACAAGTGGTATCCAAGAAATCAGGTATCACTGTGGTTGAAAATACGGAAGGAGAATTGATACAAACATGCACAACCACGGGTTGGCGCGTGTGTATTGACTACAGAAAACTTAATTCAATGACTAGAAAAGATCATTTCCCTCTACCTTTCATAGATCAAATTTTGGAACGGTTGGCTGATCAAGGTTTCTACTGCTTCTTAGATGGTTATTCTGGATATAATCAAGTACCTGTTTACCTAGACGATCAAGAGAAAACCATCTTTACTTGCCCATTTGGGACATTTGCATATAGGAGGATGCCTTTTGGACTATGCAGTGCACCCGCAACTTTTCAACGATGCATGATGGTCATTTTTTCAGATATGGTGGAAAACTTTCTAGAAGTGTTCATTGATGATTTCTCAGTTTTTGGCCTATCTTTTGACGATTGTCTGGATAATTTAACTCTAGTTCTGAAAAGATGTAAGGAAACCAACCTAGTGTTAAGTTGGGAAAAGAGCCATTTCATGGTTCAAGAAGGCATAGTTTTGGGACACGTCGTGTCCAAGAGGGGCATTGAAGTAGATAAAGCCAAAATCGATCTTATTTCCAATCTCCCTCCACCCAAAACTGTGAAACAAATCCGATCATTCCCTGGCCATGCTGGTTTCTACCGTCGCTTCATTCAGGATTTCAGTAAGATTTCCAAACCCTTGTGCAATCTTCTTGCCAAGGACACTCCCTTTGTCTTTAATGAAGCATGTGAGGAAGCATTTGAAAATCTTCGCTCGAAATTGACCACTGCACCCATCATACGGCCTCCTAATTGGACCCTTCCATTTGAACTGATGTGTGACGCATCCGATTATGCCATTGGGGCAGTTTTAGGGCAACGGCTAGATAAAGTACCTCATGTCATCTACTACGCTAGTAAAGCACTCTCAGATGCACAATTGAACTACACCACCACTGAGAAAGAGTTACTAGCTGTAGTATTCGCGCTAGACAAGTTTCAATCTTACCTTTTAAGATCCAAGGTTACTGTATTCACTGATCATGCTATCCTTCGACACCTTCTTGCAAAGAAAGACACCAAACCCCGTCTGATTCGATGGATTTTTTACTACAAGAATTTGACCTAGAAATTCGTGATAAGAAAGGTACTGCAAATGTCGTAGTGGACTACTTATCTAGGATTCTTCTTGAGCCCTCTCAAAATACCTCACCCTTACATGATTCTTTTCTAGATGAACAATTATTTGAGGTACGAGGAATAAAAACACCACGATTTGCAAACATAGTAAATTACCTGGGCATAGGATGAATTCCTGATGATTGGTCAACTCTAGACAAGAACCGATTCTTTTCACAAGTGAAATTCTATTATTGGGATGATCCCGATCTATTCAAGTATTGTCCCGATCAAGTAATCCGTCGATGTGTCCCCGAATGCGAATTTCAAAGTATTCTTTCATTCTGCCATTCACGAGCTTGTGGGGGACATTTTGGGGGTAGAAAAACTGCAACAAAAGTTTTACATAGTGGATTTTATTGGCCCACTCTTTTCAAAGATGCCCATAACTTTTGCCAAACTTGTGAACGATGCCAACAGATGGGTACCATCTCCCGTAGAGATATGATGCCTCTCAATCCTATTTTAATTGTAGAAATCTTTGACGTCTGGGGTATTGACTTTATGGGCCCTTTCCTACCATCTTTTGATTTCGAATACATTGTAGTAGGGGTTGATTATGTCTCAAAATGGGTAGAAGCTGTCGCCACTAAAACTAATGACCAAAAGGTTGTGGTTAAATTTTTACATGAAAATATCTTTTGTCGTTTTGGCACACCCAGAGCCATCATCAGTGATGGGGGATATCATTTTTGCAACCGGTCTTTCGAGGCTTTGGTTCGCAAATATAACATCACCCACAAAGTTGCTACCCCATACCATTCCCAAACGAGTGGACAAGTCGAGGTGTCCAATAGAGAGTTAAAACATATCTTAGAGAAAACAGTACATCCTGATAGAGAAGATTGGTCTCAAAGGATAAATGATGCCCTCTGGGCATACCGTACTACCTACAAAACTCCTATTGGCATGTCCCCCTACCAGTTTTTGGAAAAGCTTGTCACTTACCGGTAGAACTTGAACATAGAGCTTTCTGGGCTATCAAAAAGTTTAACTTAGATATGGCAGCAACTAGTCCTAACCGAAAACTCCAACTAAGTGAACTTGAAGAGTTGCGCAATGAGGCCTATGAAAATGCTAAAATTTATAAAGTAAAGACTAAAGCTTTTCATGATAAAAATATTAACCGTAAGTCCTTCGAACCTGGTCAAAAGGTTTGGCTATTCAATTCCAAGTTGCGACTCTTTTCGGGTAAACTTCGCTCTAGGTGGGATGGACCATTCGTAGTGAAAAAAGTTTCTCCTTATGGTGCAGTAGAAATCCAACACTTTAATGGTGGACATGTTTTAAAAGTCAATGGCCAAAGGTTAAAACCTTATGTAGACTGTGTTGCCGATGGGCAATTGATCGAATCCCTTAAATTGACGAACCCTATTTATCAAAATAATTAAGGATGCTGTTGCCCAAGGTGACAAGCCAAGAGGGGGGGGGGGTGAATTGGTTTCTCTTAATTTTTACTATCTTACTTATGTCAATTGATGAGTTAGTGAAATAGAACAAAGCACAATACAAACACACAGGAAGTATAGTGGTTCGGTGCTCTCCTAAGCACCTACGTCCACTCCCCAAGCGACCCCTTCGGAATTCACTATAATCCCGCGGATTACAGTTGGATTGTTTTCCGGGCTCACAATCCAAAAATCTTTACACTTTGGTTTTTCCGGAATTACCAAGAACCTATGTTGGTTTTACGGGCTCACCAACGAACCTTTACGATTAGTTTTACGTGTTCACCAATAAACCTACACCGTTGGTTTTACGGGCTCACCAACAAACCTTTACAAGGTGATTAATAAAAGAAAGAAGAAACTTGAAGCTCCTAGTTGAGCAAATGTAACATTTATAAGCTACAAGGAAGAGTTTAGAGAATAGTTATCGCTTGATGAGACTTCTCTCTTCTTTGTCAAGAATGCTTCACTCTTCAAGGGTGGATGGAGCTTTTGATATCTCTTGGAGTCTGCTCAACCACTTCTTTTTTGACTCTTGAATGAAGCACTTGGATGAAGAAGATTAGGGCACTTGTCTTTCTTGTGTAAGCTTTGATATTTTGCAAAAGTATGTTTTCTCTAATGAATAGTGTCACTTTAAATAGTTTCCTTCATCCATTGGACAAGCCCCAATGGTTAGAATTCAAAAACTAGCCGTTACTCACTGTTGGAAGGTCAAAAAGTACTTCTGCAGAACTAGCCGTTATGCTTCTGCCCTTGCTTGGGTCGACTCAACTTTTACTGGGGTCGACCCAACTTTCACTTGGGTCGACTCAACATTTACTAGGGTCGATCCTCTCAGAACCACAGAACCTTGCATTTCAGCCTTCCTTCACTTGGGTCGACTCAACATCTTTTGGGTCGACTCAAGGTTCAGTTGGGTCGACTCAACTTTCACTTGGGTCGACCCTCTCAGGGTTTCCAGAGAACCTATTTTTGAATGTCATTGCCTTTGGATCGACTCATGTTAACTTGGGGTCGACTCAAGTTTGGGTCGACTCAAGTTTCATTTGGGTCGACCCTCTCAGAGTTTCCAGAGAACTGTTTTCTTGAGGCTTGAGGATTGGGTCGACTCATTCTTTACTTGGGTCTACCCAACTACTGTTCATCCGTGCCATTTTTGCAGAATTGTGCCAGATGGTTTCTTGATGTGCTGGGGTCGACTCAATCAATCTTGGGGTCGACTCAATCCACACTTTGCTGCAACTTAAGGTTAGATTCATCCATATAAACAATGAAATGCATCTTTATCTTATTATACTAATGTACTGAAAGTGACAGACTTATAAATGATGTATCGAATTAACTTGTAACATACTCTTGATTATTGTATTAATCATCAAAATACCACTATCATCCTCAATCTCCCCCTTTTTGATGATTACAAAATATAGAGTATGAGCCTATTGATACTTATCTTAAAATTAGTTTTAAAAAGGGCTCAAGTTGCTGAATTTCAGCTTTTCAAATTTGAGAGTGAAGTCTCCCCCTATTTCATCCAAATTTCTATATATGAATGCGAGAATGATAAACACACAGGGTATATAAAATCTAAAAAGCTCAATGACTAGTCGGAACTTAAATCCAAATTTAAGTTCTTTTTATTAAGTCTTTCGTAGGGAGTTGAAAGCTAATTAATACTTTGGAATTTCACTACACACTGGCCGATCCTTCTAAGGTCTAGGCTCGACATTATGTTGATAGTATAGTAGCAACCTTGGACCCTGATGAATCATACTTATCTAATCCAAAAAAAAAACATCAATAACAATGGATTTAGTCAGGAACATCGAAAAGGGCTACCTATTGTCAAAGATCAAGTGGGCTTATGATGAAGACTCTGAGCATAAGTCCATAGGGGAGTCTTGATGCCCGACACCTTATGCCAACTAGTGTGAGAGTTGTCGACTGATTGCTCGTTACATAGAGAAATCACCATAAGAGTAAAAGTACATAATTTATGATATTAAAAAAAAAGTTCTGTATTAACCTTAAAAAAAAAAAAGAAGGCAATAGTGTGAAAGCCATCGTTGTAAAAATTCGAGTAAACTGGAATATTACAGATAAAGCCCGTGAGGTACTAAAGTAAACATCCACAACTCTCGAAATCCTGCTGATAAGATGATTTTGAATCAGTGAGCAGGTCTTTTTGACCAATCCTTGGAAACTACTAGTATTAGCAATATTTTGGAGATCCGAACTCTTAGCTTGTGTACGGTCCAGATTTCACCGAGCACTCCAGTATAAATAAGTCTTACAACTTCCTAAACAAAAACTTAATGACTTTAACTAAGATTGCATACTAACCTAGAATTTGAGCTGACTTAGTAAATAAAACCGTGTGTGCTTTGAAATTCTTATCATTTATGTATCTTAAATTATATTTTAATTTAAAAAAAGAGTTTTTAAAATTCTTAGCTAGTATGCACTTGGAATTTGATTTTCATCAATCAATAAAAAAAAAACAACAATAAATTAATCATAACAATAAATGATATTGAAGTTTGTGGGTATCTTCACTGAAAACCCTCACGAGACTATAACTCGTCCACTAGGGTAACCTAGGGGTTTAAAGCCTTGTTGCATATGGTAAATGCAATCGCGATGCCTGCGAAAGTGAGTTACAGTTTTTTCTAATTTTATTTTGCTCGAGGACTAGCAAAACATAGGTTTGGGGGTGTGATAAGTGCTTAATAATTTATAATTTAGTTATCTTTCCATAGCACTTATCAATGTTTTTAAACTGATAAATACATATTTTACCATGAAATTGAATAAACATTGAAATAAATTTAAAATATGGTAAGAGGTAAATAATTCTTTTCTCAAAACAGACTCTAAACTTGTCTCTCTCCTGGTTGTAATCTTTCATGAAAACATATAAGGAGGAGATTGTGTTGACCTGGTTTAGTAACTTGATGGAGTTGTAATCAAGCTAAGGCTATGATTAAATAGGTTTTGATCCTGATTAGATAATTATTCTTCTATGAGGAAAAAGGTTTGATTAACCCTTTTTATTAAGTCACGGTCCTGCTTTTAGCCTTGTTGAGTCCGATCTGAAGCAGTTTAGCAAGAATTAAATTTAAACGACATTGGGCTCGAGTGTAAGTTCAAGCAAATCAACGATCATGACCCACCTCAAACCCAAAGTTAATTCCCAACCAATTTCTTACCTGCCTTCATATAAAATTTATAAATTTAAAACAAGAAAAAAAGAAAATAATGAATATAATAAAATAAATAAAAATAATTTCGGGAAGAATCACCAGATTCACTGTTCATATGAACAGTGCCCCATGAAAACACTGTTCATATGAACAGTGTTACAAAAAAATTATATATAATAAAATAATAATAATAATAATAATAATAATAATAATAAAAAACTATCTCACTGTTTATCTCCTTCCTCCCGCTGTCTATCCTTCCCAGCTTCCCAGCCGCGTGCCCACTGCGTTCATGCTGTCTTCCCAGCAGCGGAGATCCAGCTCCTCCGCCATCAACCGCGTGCGGCATCTCCTCTTCCGGATTTCCAGCTCCACGCCGTGATCAGCTCCTCCCAAGCATCGCGCCCCAGCTGCTCGTGAAATCAGCAAACCTTCCGCATCAGCCCTCTTCCTCTTCTTCCGCAATGCAATCCTTCCAGTGTCCGCGAGTCAAGCACCATCTTTCCAAAGAATTCCTCCCAGCATCTTTCGGGACCCCTCTCTTAGCCGTGAACACCGACATTCCAACCGTTCCCAGCATCCCACTGATTTGCAAGGAGAATCATCCGCATGAACCCAGCGTCCACGGATCTCGCCCAGCATTCAACCACGTTCACGATCAGTATTCCCGGATTTCCTTCCAATCTGGTAACAGCCAGCTCCATTAATCCGGCCATTCAACCCGGCATCCACAGATCATGCTTTAATCCCGATATCCAGCCATTCGCCGTCCGCGATCTGCCCTCCGGCATCACGCCCTGGAATCAGGCCCGCGACCTCTTCTCCCTTCCCGAAAGAGCACCCCAAACGAGTATAAAGAGAGGAGGTTGGCCATCGGCTGGGGGGAGCTCGGTTGAGGAAAAATAGGGGAGACCCCCTGTTTCGGTGAAAAGAAGAAGAAAGCCGAGAGGGAACTAGAGAAAAGAAATAAAAAAAAAGAAAGGAGGGGGGGGGGAAGAGAATATTTTGTGATATTTTGGAAAGAATGGGAGCGGAAGACTTTCACTTGAAGATGGGAGGTCGTCCGGAAGCCATGCACGGCTAACCGTCTAGTCTAGGGCGGATGAAGCCCTAGCAATATATCAGGACATTGTAGTTCTCATTTTTTTTTATTATTTTGGAGCTTGTTTAAATTCTTATCTTCAATAAAATATTTCTTTTATGATATTTAAACCTTAAGCATGCTATTTCCTATTCATGTTTGCTAAAGTAGTCTAAGATGATCCATGCCTAGGAAGAAGAGATGTATTACACCCTAGGTTAGGATAATTAGGTGACACTTCTTCCTATACCTAAGATGGATTTTCTTAAAACTCTTTATGCTTTTATTTTAAAAGGCTTGTAGCCAATATTGCATGCCTCTCCAAAAGATAAAAAAAAATAAAGAACACAGATCCTAATGCAATGCTATATGGTAGACTCCAAACCCTAGATCCATTTAATCTGAAAAATTCTAATTCGTACTTATAGTTTAATTTAGTTAATTCAAGTTAGCAAATTCTTCTTTTTGATTTATTTTTAAAAGAAAAATAACTCATTCTTCAATCCCTGTGGACCGACACCCGTAATCACTATCCTACAGGATACGTGCTATCGCGTGGTTTATTTTTGAAATTGAAAGAACCGATCACAATCCCTGTGGACCGACATCCGTAATCACTATCTTACAGGATACGTGCTATTGCATGGTTTATTTTTTAAATTGAAAGAACCGATCAATTTCTAATCCAGCGACGAAAGGTTTTTGGATCCAGTCAAGTACTTGTGGTAGTCAGTTGCAGATCAAGATGGGATTGACCTCCCTTAGGAATAAGGGTGAATGCCTTGTATTTTCAATTAAGTAGTACCCTGGCTAGGAAAAGTCAAATCTCTATCACTTGACTTATTGAATTGAAACATATTTTCGGATGGATCGTTTTAGGGTAGACAGACTCTGAGCCCACCCTGGGCATTTTCTGGTCAAGAGGATGAATTATGCGGTAACCATAGTCCATAGATTCTAGAATGTTGCTTTGCATCTATTCGGCCTATCCGATCGTCGGATCCCATTGCTAGATGGTTATTTCGATTAGTGCAGAAAGTGTTCTTGTACTACCGACTTAGGTTCGAACCTGTGAGGTCACATGCTTAGAAATTTCTGGATTGATCAAATGGCTGATTAACGATTGAGAATCGTCTAGAGGTAAAATAGTCAATGTGATTGACTAATTGCCCTAAGTAATTGTTGCTTGGAAAAGTTAATTGGTGATTGGATTACTGAGTAGACTCAATTTGATTGAGTAATAGAGATTGGGCTGGACCAAATTCAAATATGATTTGAAATTAGTAAAATCGTAATTGACACCAAAATTGGTTTGGTGAAAATGTCTAATTTGCCCCCAACCAAATCAGATTTGGCTTGAGTCAAATTGGATTAAAATCAATTATGATCCTAGTATGACTAGAACTTCCTTCCCTTTATGGGACCCACATACTGTATATGGGATTACATCCTGCCTAGGTGGGACCCACATACTGTATGTGGGACCCACATCCCGACCACCTCACCCCTTTGCATGTGTGACATGTGGCGGAGCAGGACATCTCTTTTACTTGTATGTGTGACATGTGGTAGGCCTGGACACCTCACACTCCTCCTGATGTCATCCATGACCTCATCTGCCTCATGAGGTCATCTATGACATCGCCCTCCAGGCCACCTCACCCCTTTGCATGCGTGACACGTGGCGGAGCAGGACACCTCTTTTTTTCGCATGTGTGACATGTGTCCTGGCAGGACACCTCATCGGACACCTCATAAGGACACCTCACCCTCTTCTTGGCCTATAAATAGGCCACCCCTCTTCCTTCTTCTTGACATCAAGAGCACCAGAGAAAGAGAGTGAGAAGAGAGAGAAGCTCTAAAGGTGAAAGCCCAAGAAGGAGTTCTTGAGCTATGAAGGTCCATCTTCTTCCTTCTTCTCCCTTTCAGCCAACCTTCTGCCCCCGTGCGAGCTAGCACTCCCCGGAAAGCTGATCATTCCAGAGCTTCGCGTGGACGAGACATCGAGGCTGGACGCTTGTGCGACTGCAAAGCATCCTTGAAGAAACCTCCTTCTAAAGGTAAGAGATATGATCTCTTTTATGGTTGAGATATCTCAATCTTCAAATCACAAGTTGTGATTTATGCATATTTATTTAAATCTCACAATCCTCGGGATCTGAGGGCTTTGTGATATTTGGTGTCAAAGCAAAGGATTAGTGGAGACTATCCGATTTCTGGAAACTCTCACGCGTGATCGTGTGACGAAGCGTGGCTCTCCACCCGGGGGCTCATATGATGAGTGCTTTGATAGGCACGCGCGGGTGTCACCCTATGTATTGGGACTGAGCCCGCGCCACATGTGATGTGCAATTGAAGACTGTCTTCGACTGGTACCAGAGTCAAAATATCTAAAATATCAAGCATGTTTTAGGTTAAAATGTTTAACCCGTTCTTTCCGCATAAAATTTTTGAAATTCATGCTTAGCCCTCTGCATGCACACTATCAGTAGGTTCACTGTAGGAGTAAGATGTGCACCTATATAGAATTTATCGATCTTGGTAGATAAGAAGTGGTCCTATGTGATTTATGAAACTGAGTTCGTAAGATCTTGGCCGGGACAGTATATACAGTGGAAAAGGAGTTTTCTGCTCTCGAACTAAAGTCAAATAAATCTTGATATATGACAGATGATGGGGTTTGACGAGTTGTCTATGACCTCCGTCTTGTCGGGATCTACGATAGAAGAATAGTATCATACGATAACTACATCTAGAGGTTCATCTATTCCATTCTGCTAAGTTGCTACTATATGCTGCTAAGTGTCACTGGTGGATAGTGAGACTCACATGGATTATTTTGATGGTCAATGATCCCTAATGAGATGAGTTGGAATTATTCCAACCCATTGAAAGAAGTTTTCAATGATATTGTGATAGAGATCATAATATATTGTTGGGATTTGCATCCTAAATGTCAATCGTCAACATATTGATGATTGAATTTTGTAAATGAATTGACAAATTAATAAAGTGTTATTTGGCATTATTCATCATTTCATCTTCAAATGAACTCTTATATGATGAAGTCCTTAGGACTTATATTATGATAAAGAAGGATTTATCTTTGAGTTCTTAAACTTGTTCGCGACCAAATGATATGTTATTACTAGGACGACAGCATTATCGAGATTAGGTCATTGTGTGACATATACGTTGGTTGTCCTCTTAACCAAGGAGTGTGGAGACACTGGTATGCCACACAGGTAAAGTGTAGGAGTACATTTTACTGAGCATGACCAATTTCCGAACGCTCTACTATCGAGAGATGTTCCGAGTGGATATGGGTATATGTTTGGCCCTCTGACCTGAGACCGCAACCTGTGACTAGCAAGCAACTCACTATACCTTGGTACCGAACTACCTGAATTTCTAATTCAGTGACGGAAGATCACTGGGTGCAGTCAAGTACTTGCGTAGTCAGTTGTGAGTCAAGATGGAATTGACACCTCCTGAAAACAGGAGATAATGTCTTGTGATTAATTTAGCAAAACCTTGGCCAGGGTAATCCCAGAGAGGAGTCACGGGATATCTAAAGTTAATTACATAATGGATGTACTAATTATAGGGTTGACAGTAAGCTCTAAGTCATCCTAGCATTAGGAGTCAAAGGGATTGAATTATATAGTAACCATAGTTTAAGGTTTCAGAATATTTGCTTCGCATATATTCGGCCTATCCGGACGTCGGGTATCATTGCTAGATGGTCACATCGATTAGTGTAGGAAATTGTTCCTATACTACCGGCTTAGGTTCGAACCTATGAGGTCACACGCATAGAAGATTCCTGATTGATCAAGAAAGCTGATGAATGATTAAGAATCATTTAGGGATAATTTGGTCAATTTGATTAGCAAATTATCTTATAAAATAATTAAAGTAATTATTGAAGAGATTAATTAGTAATTAAATTACTAATAAACTCAATTTGATTGAGTAATTGTGCTAAGGATGAGCCAAATTGAATTGGATTCAAGTTTGGACTCAATCAGAGTTTTGACCTGATTGGATTAGGTCAGAACCAAAAAGGACTTAAGCTGATCAAATTAATTTTAAATTAATTTGTTCTTAATTGGGGATTGACCTAATTGGATTAGGTCCAACACAAAGTAATTAATTCAATTTGATTGAGTTTGGATGAGCCAAAAATTGAATTGGAATCAATTTGAGCTCAATCAGGGTCTGACCTGATTAGATTGGGTTCAACCAAATTGCTTTGTTTTAATCCGGGTTTGATCAAATTTGATTAGGTGCAACCTAAGAGGATTAGGCTCAGATGATGTGGCAATTAGTGGTGACATAGAATTGGATTTCATGAATTTTAAATAAACCAAAATTATTGCATGGCGCATAGACCGATTGCTTGACACATGGCGACATTGTTTGTTGTTTGAATTTGAATTCAAACATTATACATCAAATAACTTCCCTAGCTGGCGTGTGAACCTCTGAATCATTTAAATTCGAATTTCAAATGAAATATATGCGACAAGAGGTAGGAAAATTCTGCTGCATGGATTTCAAATTCCTCCCCTCTTGCACATGTGTTTAAAATTTGAATTTAAATCAGATTTGGTTGAGATCTGATTTGGGTTGTTCCTATTCCTTTGCATGCGCCAACTAAAGGAGGTTTTCTAAAAATAAATTTCGAATTTTGAAGGAAAATTCGGAGGCCATTAAAAGGGGTCAAACATGGGCACCAAAAACACATCCATTGCAGCCTTCTTCCTCACCCGCCTCCTCCTCCTCTTCTTCTCCATTTTAGATAGGGTTTTCAGCGTGAATATCTAGAAGATTCAAGATCAGATCTGAGTCCTCTACTTTCCTTACAAACCTCATCTCTATCTGCTTCAAGACGATTGATCAAGATTTGATTGAATCCCGGCGGGCAGATTTCAGCTTTTAAGTATTCTGCAGCTACACTGTTGCGGAAGAAGATCCTTCAGGACTTCGCGTGTACTTCTCGTAGAGGCCATTCGTGTGCGTGGCTGCGAAGCCAAGAATCAGATTCATAACTTTCATCCATCATAAAAGGTATTAATCTAGTATTAATCATTTATTATGGTGTCAAGGTCTAAGTCTGATTCTCCGAGGTTTTACCCTCTTTTGGAGCTCCTCATAGAGATATCTCCAGAATCCATTCGATGGATATTCGGAGATTAATTGGAATAGAGTTCTTAAGTTTCAGATCTGATAGTTAATCATGCATAAAAGTTTTAGCATAATTATTTAAATGATTCCGGCATAATCCTATATGTTCTTAATGTGCTGATTTCTAGATTTGATCTTGTAAGCATGCATGAATTAAATTTTTTGATTCATTTTTTCGCTGTATTTTTGAAACTTCAAAAGAACTACGTGTGGCTTGATTCCCCTTGTGAAGGGGTACGTAGGCAACCCGATCAGGTTCGGCCATGGTTTTCACAAAAAAAAAATTCAGAATGCTAAACACTGAAGAACATAGGAATAACTTTCATATATTTCACTATCAGACATAATAGAACCTATAGGATTACACACATTAGAGGTATTAACTGATCCGATGGTTGCATTGTGATTTGGAATCACAATAGTTCATAATTGTTAATTTGATTGATAATTAGTTTAACCCACTAAGAGTTAGTGAGTTGAAGAAGAAATAATTGTAATTGAATTGTAATTTGATTGAATCAATTGGACTTAATTAAATTAGGCTTGATCTTATTAGATAAGGTTTAAGAGTCCTACTTGGAGTAGGACTCTTAGAGTCCTAATTAGATTAGGACTGTGAATTATAAGAGTCCTACTTGGAGCAGGACTTCTAAAGTTCTAATTGGATTAGGACTGAAAATTAGATGAGTCCTACTTGGAGTAGGACTTCTAGAGTCCTAATCAATTTTGATCTAATGGATAAGGATTAAGAGTCCTTATTGGATAAGGACTCTTTGTGGCCACCTAATCCTCCTTAGAGGAGGATTAATGCACCCAAATTAAATCAGCCGCACGCCCCTACTTAAATTGGTTTGGGGCGTGCGTGGGCCCAAAAGGAAGGAGGGGCGTGCGCCCCTCCTAATCTGATTAGGGCCTAGGCTTGAGCTCCTAATTTTTAGGAGCTCCATGCCTAGGGCATCCAAATAAAAGGAGGAAAGGGGTCGGCCCCCATTCATCCTTTTCTTGGGCGTGTTGGCGGCATACTCCTCTCCTTCTTACTCCTTCCACCGCAAGCAAGGAAAAGAAAGGAAGTGTGGTGTGGCCTCTTCTTTCCTCTTTCTCCTTCTTCTTCCTCTTGAGAGCAATCAAAGAGTTGGTTGTTCAAGAGATTGTTTCAGCCATCAAAAGCAATCTCTGTAAGGGAGCTAGCACCCAAAGAGATTCAGATGCTTGGATTGGTTCTCTTCCTCGTATGGATACCTGTAGAGGCCGGACACGTGTGCGGCTTCAAGCGAGTCTTTCAAGATAACCATGATCATCAGATTGTGGTGAACATCTATCCGCACAAGATAAAGATATGATCTTTTCTCTCTAATGTTTTAATCTTAATCTATTTACGAATGGTGGTGAATAGGCCGCTAGTGCTTAAAAGGTGGCAACCTAACTGTTAGATTTATGCCCTAGAAGCCAATATGGCGGACACATTATTAATTTTGGGACAAATTTGTACTTGACTTTATTATTATTGAATAATAAATGGGCATCTTTTCATTCATATTGTTTATGTGTCTATGAATCATCCAAGAAATTAATAAGATGATGATACATATTCTCAAAAGTTGAGAATTTGAGCCATGTATCATTGGTGATTAATTTCTAAATGCTCCTGATCAATGGATCATCATGAGGACGGTGATCGATCCGATCAGTACACAGATCGCTTTCCTTATGGATGGATGAGACTCGAGTCCACAGTGTAGGGACACTGAAGTGATAGTGCAGGTGTTTGTTAGAGAATAAGGGTATTGAACGTGACCAAGACAAGAAGTCACTTGGATGTCTATCCACTCGTCAATGACTTGCTTGATGTTGCAGTAGTGTGACTGGTCCTTTGACCTGCGGTGCTTCGGCTACTCACAGCGAGGTTATTGTAGTTTGACTACACATATACATGGTCTCTAGTCATATGGATCCTTGTAGTATAGATTGGCTGCAGTAGGTTCACTGTAGGAGTAGGGTACGCACCTACATGGAATCTATGGACCTTGATAGATGAGGAGTGATCCTATGTGATTTACAAGACTGAGTTCTAAGACCTTGGCCGGGTAGTATATACAGTGGAGAAAGAGTTTTCCACTCTCGAACTCAAGTCGAATAAATCTAGACATATGACAGACGACAGAGTTTGACGAGTTTATCCATGACCTCTGGTCTGTAGGGATCCACGATAGAAGGACTGTATCATATGATAACTGCACCTAGAGGTTCATCATTCTATTCTGCCGGATAGCCACTGCATACTGCTAGGTGTCACTGGTGGATGGTGAGACTGATAGTCAACTTTAAAGACCACGCAATAGCACATATCTGGTAGGATAGTGATTACGGGTATCGATCCACAGGAATTGGGGTATAGTTGTTTTCTTAAAAATATTTTAAAAAAAAAGTTTGTGAAGAAAATTAAACTAAGAAATTTAATAAAAAAATGCAATGAAAATAATATCAGTTTGAGGAAACCTAGGGCAAGAAATTCACCACTAACATTCGAATAAGGGTTATTTGTATTTTAATTCGTTCTTAGATTAACATGCAAATTGGCTACAAGCCTAATAAGCATTCAAATAAAAAATTTACTAAAGTAATTTAGGAACATCCATCTTCGGTCGGCATGAAATGTCTACCCTAAACTAATGTGGCGGGACGCTGCATCTTTCCTAAGCATGGGTGATCTTCTATTAACTTAGTGATCATGAAGAACAGTTGTATAAACGTCATATTTAAAGTCACAAAAATTAAATATGAGATGAAATAAAATATTTATTAAGAACAAAATAAGGTTTATACAACTCCAAGAATAGAAATCAAAAATATATAACCCTTAGCCCTTTGTTAGGGTTGCATCCAGCCCTGGAAAGGAGATCAGCCTTCCATGGAATCGTGGGCGACAGCAGCAGTGGCACCGCAGCGGGCTCCCATTTCTTCTTTTCTTCCTCCCTTCCCTGGGTCTCTTCTTCCTTATCTAGCAATTCATTATTTTTTTCTTTCGAGAAGTCATTCCCAAAAAGACCCAAAGTATTCTCTCTCTCCTTTTTCTATGGGATTTTGGCTGGTAACCCAAGCTTTTCTCTCCCTCTAGTCTTCTATGGGATTCGGCCTGTGAACAATTGATGGGATCAACCCCGGTGGGGAAGAGGAGGAATGGGAGCAGTCCCCGGTGGGAAAGAGGGAATGCCCTTCTCGGTTCACACTAGGCCTTTTATAGGCTGCAACTCCCCCTCGCTCCTCCCTTGTTTCGAGTGCAGGATTAGGATGAAAGATGCGGTGGATATCTTGTGGATAAGGATCTGAGTCTATCCATGGCTGCTGGAAGCAAAGGTTGCTTGATCTGATCCTCACGGGCAATTCGGAATCCACTGATGCTCGAGATGAAGCTCCCAGTTCTGTTTTCGTGAAGTCTGGGAAGTGATGAGCTGCTGCCGTTTCACCGCAGAGGAGATGCATATAAGTTTTGCTAGGAGCGAGCGGAAGAAAAAATGGCATGGGATGCTAAGATTTGGTCGGTTGGCTTGATTCGGAAGAGGAGATCCAGGAGATAATCTATGGAATCAGTCTAAAATGATGGGAGGAAGTTGGGACTCGTTGGATTCATCATGGTTGGGTGGATAGGCTGGCACTCTAAGGCTCTGTTCCGAAATAGGGGAAGAGGATGAATCTTTGATGGCTGGGGCTTATCCATGGAGGGCATGAAGCTGGCTTCATGCGGATGAAGGATGAGATGAAGATGAATCTATTGGATGGATGCTAAGCTGTTAATCTGAATGCTGGGATAAGGATGCAAGGCTGGTTCAGATCCGGGAGCTGCTTTCGGTGGAGTCTGGGATGCATGCGGAGGCTTAGATTTGCTGGGAATGATCGCATGGGATGCTGAGATTGAAACTTATCCCGTTGAGTCAATCTGGCATGCCGAGATGCGTGGGAGGAAATGGGATGCTGGGATATGGCTGGTTGCGGGATAAGGATGGGTTATGAACAGCATGCAAACGGGATGGAGTTATTCCGAAACGAGAGGAAATCTGGAAAAGGTTTGGATAGAAGACGCGTACGGTTGCTGGAAGCTGGAATTCTGTTCCGAAGCAAGGGAGAATGCGGAGGAAATCTGGGAAGAATTCGGGTGAAGATGAGAGGGATCTCATGCGGATGGTGAGCGTTGATATGATCTCTGCTCTATTCCGAAGCAAAAACGTGGGAACGAGGGGATGACGTGGGATTGAGTTGGGATCATTTGAGCAGGGGGGAGATGCTGGGATTCGGGTTCACTGGCTTGATCCGAAGAATAGGATGAGAGATGAGTCGGGATGCAGGGGCTTTGGAAGACACGGGAACTTGGGGTGGCTATGTGTTGAGAAATGAAAATTGGGGTCGACTCTAATTGGTTGGGAAGATCCGATTCATCGGGTGCATGCGATTTGGGTTCAGGGGTCATCTCAATACATTCCACCCGACCTGCATCCATTAGATTGGACCAAAATTAATCAAGCTTGAATCACTTTTAATAATTTATTAAAATGCAATGATGTAGGGAAACATATTTTCTTTAGTTAAATTTACAAAATATGTGAATTAAAATAATGATAAGTGATATGAATAAGATATTAATTTATGCATTATTTAGCACTTATCACACCCCCCAACCTACATTTTGCTAGTCCTCGAGCAAAATAAAAACTAACTCACTTTCGTAGGAATCGCGATTGCATTTATCATATGCAATAAGGCTTTAAACCCCTAGGTGGCCTTAGTGGACGAGTTTTGTTTCGTGAGGATTTCAGCTCAAATACCCACAAACCGCTGTCTCTACCCAAAGAGTTTATTTTATTATTTTACAAAATTAAATTTTAAATGCATAAGTGCCAAGAATTTCAAAAGCACACGAAGTTTTAATTACTAAGTCGGCCCAAAGCCTAAGTCAAAAATGCAATTCAAGTTGAGGTCATTAAGTTTCCGTTAGAGAGTTGTAAGGCTTATTTATACTTGGATGCTCGGTGATATCTGGACCATACACAAGCTAAGGCTTTAGATTCCCCAAAATACTGCTAAAGCTAGTAGTTTCCAAGAATTGGTCAGATAAGACCTAAACACTGATTCAAAATCATCCTATCTTGCAGGATTTCGAGAGTTGTGGATGTTTACTTTAATACCTCAAGGGCTTTATCTGTAATATTCCAGTTTACTCAAATTTTTACAATGACGGCTTTCACACTATCATCTTTTTCAAGGTCAATATTATTTTCTCTTTCTTTTTTAATTTATTTATTTTGTATTTATAAATAAATTATGCACTTTTACTCTTGTAATGATTCCTCCGTGTAGCGAGCATTCAGTCAATACTCCCACACCAGATGGCATAAGGTGTTGAGCATCAAGACTCTCCTACGGACCTATGGTCGGGTTCATCATCACAAGCCCGCTGACCTTTGACAATAGGTAGCCCTTTTCGATGTACCTGACTAAATTCACTTCTTTTTTTTTTTTTTTTAAATAAATATGGGATAATAGTGAATTAGATAGGTATGATTCATCAGGACTCAAGATTGCTACCAGACTTAATCAACATTATGTTGAACCTAACCCTTAGAAGTGCAGGCCATATGTGTTGTAAAATTTCAAAGTAAAAATTATCTTACAACTCGCTAAAAGAACTCAAATTGTCTTACTCCTGACTAGTTATTGGGCTTTTAGAATTTATATACTTCGTGTGTTTATCATTTTAGCACTAAGTCATAGAAATTAGCCTTTTTTTCCGAAAAAATTATTCAAAAATGTTAAAATGCAAAAAAAATCGAATCCTATACCCCCAACCTAGATCAAACATTGTCCTCAATATTTTTTTAATAATATATTATTATAATATTCTGATTTTAAGAACTAAAAATTTGTAATTAGCATCTGATTTAAGACTTATACAATGATCTAAAATTTTTTCATAAAACTACACTTAATTAAGAATTAAGTGACCTAGAATTGTGAATTGAATTTCAATGACAAATTGCATAAGTCTTGGGGGTTTGGGTTAGCTCAAGTCAAGTTCTCTAATTGGGTTAGACCTATGGTTAGAATCAGATCATGGAATGATTGAGTTAATTGATTAAATCTAACTAAGTAGTAATTAGATCAAATCAAGATAACTCAATTCAATTTACAATAGTTATAGATTGATCGGTTCTATGTCTTTGATCAGACCAAGATGGAACTTGATTTAGGCTCCGTGGTTGAGCCCGAGTCATTAGGATGGTCAAAATCAAAATTGATTAACCAGTCGGTGTCTAAGGTAAGTTTGGCAGACTCGACCGGTGGTTTTTAATTAGGAGCTACTCGCACTGATGCGTCTTTGTCGAGTTAATGGCATATCTCTTCCACCGATCTCACTTACCTGGCCGATTTGGTCAATCATTTTTTGATTGGATCATTTAATGATTCGAGTTAACCCATGCCTGTAAGAAAAATCAGTTTGACTGATTTAGGTGTCTTCTTAACCAGTTTGAATCTAATTCTATATAATTTGACTTGGTGAAGTCAGTGGGAGAATTTAGGTAAACCGGATCTTCTTATCTATCCTAATTTAATCCTCTAAAATTATTAGGTCCTTAAAATAAAATAGTTATGGAGATAACTAGGTCATAGCCTCCCATTAAGTTAAATGATAATGAGTCCAATGTTTCGATAATCATTGGAGGTGCCACACGCCTGGTGTTTATCGGGCATTGGAATTGTCATTTGATATATGATGAGTCGAGTGTACCTTCAATAGGTGGTCAGATGGGCCGAGCCACACTCGGGCTTGGTCATCTATTAGTTGATTATACGGAACCCTATCATTTAATGTTGGACCTAAGTAGAATCTTCGGTGGAGGCACCACACGCCTGCCAAAGAGACTGGGGCAAAATTATCACTAGAAATTGTTTGGTGAAACAATTGGTTCAGAACCTACCAATAGGTGCAAATGGGTTGGCCGAGCCATACTCGGGCCTATATGCGATCAATTGGGTTCTAGTGCTCACTAAAGATTTAAGTGTAATTCTTCGAATTTGAGGTAGAGGCTACAAATTTGTATAAAATGGTGGAAGGACCTTTAGACTAAAGTCCAAGTCTTTAGGGTATTGTCAATTCATATACTGATAGCCGATTTTCTTTTTATATAGAAATGGCCACTAATTTGTCACTTCGTTCATTATTGGATAATGACAAATTGACTGGACCCAATTTCAATAACTGGCTTAAAAAACTTAAGATTGTGCTAGAGCATGAACGGATCCTTTATGTGATAACGGATCCAGCACCTGAGCAGCCTGTTGCTATTGCATGGGGTGCGGTCAGAGAAACTTATTAGAAGTGGCTCAGTGACCATATCACTATCCGATGCATTATGCTTGCTGCAATGAGTGACGAGTTCAGTCGCCGGTTCGAGAACGCCCAGCCCGAAGAAATCGTTCAGGTGTTGAACGAATCTTTTGGCACTTCCGACGATGTTGAAAGACACAAGACTAGTTGTGCTATTTTTAACGCACGGATGAAGGATGGAGAATCGGTGACTGATCATGTATTGTACATGATTGAGTTGATCGAGTGCCTGAGCACTCTCGGTTTCCTTCATGATCAATTGGGGAAAGATGCTATACTGAACTCTCTTCCTGGTTCATACCGCCCATTTCTCACCAACTTTCGTATGACGAAACTGGTAGTAAATTATCACCAATTGTTGGGTTTACTACAAACTTTTGAGAAGGATCACCAACTCCTAAAAGGGTCGGTGAATTTAGTGGGAGGTTCGTCCAAGTGTCGTGGTCCTTTTAAGAAAGGGAAGAAGAAAAACAAAAATCAAAAGAAAAAGGTGCATCGTGCAGAGCAAAGTCAGACTAAGAATAAGAAGGCTGATCAGAGTAAGGCAGAGTGCTTCTACTGTAAGAAGCAAGGGCATTGGAAGAGGAACTGTCCTCAGTACATTGCCTCTCTTGACCCGAACAGGCCAAAGAAAAAGATACAATCAGTTGCAGATCAAGGTACTTGTATGATAACACCTTGTAATTTTTCAATATGTGATAATTTGACCTGGATATTGGATACCGGAAGTCCTTTTAATATTTGTAATTCGTTGCAGGGACTACAGGTCAGTGAGAGATTTGAAGAAAGCGAAAGGTTCCTAAATGTTGGAGATGGAAGATCAGTTCTAGTTCTAGCTTTAGGAATTTTGAAACTTGTATTCAATTCTCAAATAATAGTCTTAAGTGACTGTCACTTTTGTCCTTCTTTCTTATTGAATGTAATTTCTGTAGGCCTTTTGGCTATGAACGGTTATGAGATTTCAATAAAAAAAAATTACTGTGATATCGTTATGAATGGTGTTATTGTAATGCATGGACAATTGAGTAATGGGATTTATATATTATCACAGTCTGTTCATGTATTGTACAAGTCCAATAAGCGCCCTAGAATAGATAATGTCACAGATGTCTACCTTTGGCATCATAGGCTAGGTCATATTAACAAGAACAGGATGAACAGGTAAATAAAGAGAGAATCCTCAATATTAATGATTGTGAATCATTAACAACCAGTGAATCATGCCTTCTTGGTAAGATGACCAAGTCACCTTTTACTGGAAAAGGTGAACAAGCCAATGACTTATTGACCCTAGTACATTCTGATGTATGTGGGCCAATGAGTATAAATGCTAGAAGCGGATATGCATATTTCATTACTTTCACAGACGACCTTTCGAGGTATGATTATGTCTATTTAATGAGATATAAATCTGAAGCATTTAAAATGTTCAAATTGTATCGTAATGAAGTAGAAAAATAAACTGAAAAGAGTATTAAAACTCTTCGATCAGATCGAAGGGGTGAATACCTTTCCAATGAGTTTTTGACATATCTGGAAGAGAATGTGATTCTTTCTCAATGGATTTCTCCTGGTACACTGCAGTATAACGGCGTATCAGAAAGGAGAAATCGAACTCTATTAGATATGGTTCGATCCATGATGGGGTTTGCTGATCTGCCCATATTCTTTTGGGGATATGCACTTGAGTCAGCCAGTTATATACTTAATAAGGTTTCAAATAAATCTATGAATTAAATATTAAATACTTAATAAGGTTCCAAATAAATCTATGAATAAAACACTACATGAGATGTGGACGGGACAAAAACCGGTACTCTCTCACCTTAAGGTTTGGGGGTGTCCGGCGTACGTCAAAAGTTTGAAGACAGACAAACTTAAACCCAAGTCTGGCAAATATTTCTTTGTCGGTTACCCTAAAGAAACTAAAGGATATTATTTCTACTTTGCTGAAAAACAAAAGTTGTTCGTAAGCAATAGAGCTATTTTCTTAGAGAAAGAATTCCTTAGTGAAGGAACTAATAGCTCTAATGTTGAATTTAGGAAAGTTCAACATGTAGAAGATCCGACACCATCCACTGAACCAATTAAGTCGGATTTGATTAGATCATATCCAGAACCCATCTTAGATGCACCATTAAGGCGATCAGGTAGAGTACCACGTCAGCCGGACAGATACTATGGTTTCTTGGTCTGGGACGGGGATCCTGTCGAACTTGATGAAAATGATGAGGATCCGATCACCTACATGGATGCAATGCAGAGGTATGACTCTGATGCATGGCTTGGAGCCATGCAATCCGAAATGGAATCCATGAAGGTCAATGATGTATGGACATTAGTTGACCCATCCAAAGGGATTAAACCCATAGGGTGTAAATGGATTCTCAAAAAGAAATGGGGCGCAGACGGAAAGGTAGAAACCTATAAAGCCCATCTGGTTGCCAAAGGATATCGTCAGCATTATGGTATTGACTATGACGAGACGTTTTCTCCTGTGGCAATGCTCAAATCCATTCGGATTATGCTTGCGATAGCAGCACACTTAGATTATGAAATCTGGCAAATGGATGTAAAGACCGCTTTTCTAACTGGATATTTAGAAGAGGAGGTGTATATGATGCAACCTGAAGATTTTATATCTACAGATGAGTCTAAGGTGTGCAAGCTTCAAAAATCCATTTATGGATTAAAGCAAGCTTCATGGAGTTGGAACATACGATTTGATAAGGTGATCAAATCGTATGGCTTCATTAAGAATGAAGAGGAACCTTGTATTTATAAATAGGCAAATGGTTCAGTTATTATATTTCTTATTTTGTATGTGGATGACATTCTTCTAATCGAAAATGATATTTCTGCATTACAAGGAATAAAGGTTTGGTTATCATCTCAATTTGCCATGAAGGATTTGGGAGTAAGCATCTTACATCCTAGGGATGAAGATTTATAGAGATAGATCTAGAAGATTGATTAGATTATCCCAATCCACATACATTGATACTATACTGAAGAGGCTCAGTATGATTAATTCCAAGAAAGTCTATCTTCCGATGGGCCATGAAATTAACCTCTCTAAGAGGGATTGTCCGACAACCCCTAAAGAAAGAGAGAGTATGGATAGAATTCCATATGCTTCGGCAGTGGGATCTATAATGTATGCCATGATATGTACTAGACCAGACGTGGCATACTCACTAGGAGTAGTGAGCAGATACCAGTTTGATCTAGGTAGCAACCACTGGAAGGTTGTAAAAACCATCCTTAAGTATTTAAGAAATACTAAAGGCCAGTAGCTTGTCTACAGTGATTCTGACTTAAAACTTGAAGGATATACCGATTCAAATTTTCAGTCAGATCAAGATGATAGCAAAAGCGTGTCGGGATATATCTTTACTCTTAAGGGTGGGGCCATCTGCTGGAAGAGTTCCAAGCAACATACAGTGGCAAATTCTACATGTGAAGTAGAATACATCGCAGCATCTGATGCCGCCAAGGAAGCTGTATGGTTGCGGAAGTTCATCACTGAGCTTAGAGTGACACCCTCCATTGATGATCCAGTGCCTGTATTTTGTGACAACACTGGAGCCATAGCTCAAGCAAGAGAATCCAAAGCACATCAGCGGACCAAGCATATTCTACGTCGCTACCACCTGGTTCGAGAGATCGTCGAACGAGGTGATATTGATCTTCCGAAGATTGACACAAAAAAAATCTGGCTGACCCATTTACCAAAGTTCTCGGCATTAAAGAGTTCAATGAACACAAGTCGAAGATGGGTATTAGATATTGTGCCGATTGGCTTTAGGTTAAGTGAGGGTTGTTAGGAATTGTATCCTAAGAGTCAATCGTCAGTGCGCTGATGATTAAATTTTGTAAATGAATTAACAAATTAATAAAATGTTATTTGGCATTGTTTATCATTTCATTGTACATCTTCAAATGAACTCTTATATGATGAAGTCCATAGGACTTGTTTTATGATAAAGGAGGATTTATCTTCAAGTCCTTAAAACTGTTCGCGATCAAATGATATGCTGTTAGTAGGACGACAGCATTATCAATATTAGGTCGTTGTGTGACATATACGTTGGTTGTCCTCTTAACCAAGGAGTGGTGGAGACATTGATATGTCGTACACGTGAAGTGTAGGAGTACATTTCACTGAACGTGACCAATTTCGGAACGCTCTACTGTCAAGAGATGTTCCGAGTGGATATGGGTATAAGTTTGGCCCTCTGATCTGAGACCGCAACCTGTGATTAGCAAGCAACTCACTGTACTTTGGTACCGGACTACCTGAATTTCTAATTCAGTGACGGAAGGTCACTGGGTATAATCAAGTACTTGCGTAGTCAGTTGTGAGTCAAGATGGAATTGACCCCTCCTGGAAACAGGAGATAATGTCTTGTGTTCAATTTAGCAAAACCTTGGCCAGAATAATCCTTGTGAGAAGTCACAGGATTTCTAAAGTTGAATCACATCATGGATGCCACTAATTATAGAGTTGACAGAACTCTGAAGTCATCCTAGCATTTAGGAGTCATAGGGATAAATTATACGGTAACCATAGTCCAAGGGTTCTTGAATGTTGCTTTGCGATCATTCGGCCTATCCGGACATCGGGTACCATTGCTAGATGGTCATTTCGATTAGTACAAGAAGTTGTTCTTGTGCTACCGGCTTAGGTTCGAACCTATAGGGTCACACGTATAGAAGTTTCTAGATTGATCAAAATGGCTGATTAATGATTAAGAATCATTCAGGGGTAATTTGGTCAATTCGATTGACAAATTATCCTAAGCAAAAGTTGCATTAAAATAATTATTGAATTATTGGAGGTTAATTAGTAATTGGATTACTAATAAATTCCAATTTGATTGGAATTATTGGACTTTAATTAAGCCAAATTGAATTAGATTCAATTTGGGCTAAATTAGGGTTTGACTTAATTCGATCGGGTTCGATCTGAGCCGATTGGGCATAACCTAATTGATCGAACTTGACCCAATTGGATTGGGATTGACTCTAGTGCAATTAAGAGTCATTTTTATGAAGAATTAAGCGGAATTTAATTGCAATTGGATTGCAATTGGGCTGATTTAATGAACCAAATCAAATTGGGTTCTACCCAAATTAATTTGGGTTCATGATTGGGGCAATTTAATTAAACCAAGGTTTGTGCGGATTTTAAAGACCATATGTCATTGTAGGATGAATATGACTTTCGTCATGTTCACACTATGCGGATTTTAAAGTCCACATGGCGTCGTAGGATGCATGCTTCCAAATCAATTAATTCTCCTAATGAGATTAGAAATCCTAATGTGATTAGAAAATTAATCAATTGATTAAGTGGACACATGTCATGCATCTATGAGCACAAGAATTGGACACTTGGCATTAATCCAAGGGTGGGTTATAGTCCCATACTCCTAATAAGATTAGAAGAAGCCCTAAACCCAATCTATAAAAGGGTAGCAAGAAAGACATTATGAATTAATTCACTTCTCTTCCTCTCCACGCCAAGGATTTAGTGATTATGATTTTTTTAAGAACTTAGAGTTCTGAAAAAATCAAAAAAGGGTCACTTCATTACTTCTCCTCTTCTCCTTCTTCATCTTCTTCCTTCATCTCATAAGATCAATCAAAAGTTGATTGATTTTAGGAAGAACAAAATCAGCTACAGCAGGGTTCCGCGCAAGCTAGCACTTCCGCGGGATCAGATCAATTCGGAGCTTCGCGTGGATCATCCGTAGAGGCCAAACACGTGTGTGGCTACGAGGCTCGACTTTCAGATCTTCAAATCCAACCTCTTCATCATAAGGTATGAGATTTATTTTATCTTAGTTAGGTTTAGAACTTAACAAGGATTGCTGATTTTCTAATTCTATGATTAATCATGCTTATAGTTATTTTTACATAAATAGTTTAAACGTTCTTGTAATTTATTTTTGAGATATGATCTCCCTTGTATGCTTGAAATTAAAGAGTTTAATTCTATCTTTCCACTGCATTTTTCTGAAAATTTTTAAAATTACATGCATGCAAAAACCGGCTTTTTCCTTTCAGCATGTGCATGTTAGGGATCTTGCTAAGGATTCCTCTTTCATTGTCTCGATTGTGAATGGTGATAATTGCCCTATTAAGCGGAGTGAATTGTGGGCTGATTTAGTTTCTCGCAGTATGGGATGGGAATCTTCTCCAAGGGTGCTCATGGGGGACTTCAATGCTATAAAGTCATAAGAGGAGATGGTTGGGGGCTCTCATAGTTGGCCTTCTTGGCAGAATGACCTTACTACTTATTTATTTCAATCTGTCCTAAGTGATTTACGACAGAATGGCTATCTCTTCACGTGGTCTAATCGGCAGGACAAGGCTCCTATTATGAAGAAGCTAGACCAGGTCCTTGCCAATTTGACATGGGAGTGTGACTTTTCGGGCTCTGAAGCTTACTTGCCTCCCTCCGGTGTTTCGGATCATTCTCCAATGGTGGTAACACTTGCTGCCTTACCTTCGCAAAAAACATTTAAATTCTTTGATATTTGGGCTGAGCATCCGCAATTTCTATCCGTGGTAGCTAAGGCATGGGCTATAGATGTAAAAGGAAGTTCGATGTATCAACTATGCCATAAGTTGAAACATTTGAAAGGAGAGTTGAAAAAGTTCAGTAAGGAATTCTTTGCAAATTTGCCTCGGCGAGTGGTGCGAGCTAAAGAGGCTTTGAAGGAGGTACAACGTATGATTCAGCATCATCCCCTTGACTCGACTTTTCACACCGAGGAGTCAAGGCTCATTAAGGATTATTTGGAGTTGAGCAGAGCGGAAGAAAGTTTTTTGAAGCAAAAGGCTCAGTGGTTGAATTTGGGAATTC
>NW_024069397.1:0-47198 GCF_009389715.1 Phoenix dactylifera
AGATGAAACCAAACAGTCTTTTTCAATGTGCTGGGTCTAATTGTGTGCTTCTAGGGTCGGCTCCTAAATTTCTTCAAAAATAAAATCTTTGTCTAAGGCTCTATTTGGGGGAGCTTTTGGAGGGCCAAAAAGCACTTTCTGACCCTCCAAAAGTACTTTTGGATGAAAAAGGATGTTTGGTAAAAATTTCAGAAAGCTGTTACAGCTTTCTGACAAAGCTGAAAACAGCTTTCTGGGAAAAGCTCCATTTTGGAGCTTTCCGAAAATGTTGTTTTCAGCTTCATCGGAAAGTTGTTTTTTGACCAAAATACCCGCATTTAAAAGTCTATTTTTCTTTCCAAAATCTCCCATCCCACGCCTCTTCCTCCCCCTCACCGTCCCCTCTCTCTCTCTCCCCCTCTCTATCTCCTTCTCTCAACGTTGCCGCCCGTTTCCTTTTTTTTTCTTGGTGAACCCACGGTGGCAGCCACCACGCCAGCAACCATCCGGTGCCGGCGACCCCTCCTTAGGTCGTTGCAACGCCACCTGTGGCGCGCGGCGGCCAGTGGAGCAACCGGGCTCGGCCTTGTGGTGGCCGGGCCTCCGCTAGCCGTGGACAACAGCGTCCAGCCATGGAACCACGACGTCCCAGCCACGGGACCGGGGAGGCGAGTAGCAGCGAAGCCCCCATGGCGGTCGGCCGTGGGGTGCTTTTTTGGGCGCGGCGTCCGCCCGCGGGGACGTGCGCCCACGGTGGTGGCGGGCGAGCCGCCTCGGCTCCCTTCCGCCGAGAGTGTCGCTGGACACGGCCTGACCCCCTCCCGTGGCTGCTGTGGCCCGGGCTCCTTCGGGCGCCGGCCATGCGGGAGGAGAAGAAAATAGAAGAAGGAAGGGAGGAAGGAAGGAGAAGAAAGAAGAAAAAAGAAAGGAAAAAGAAAAAAAAAAAGAAGAAAAGGGAAGAAAAAGAAGAGAAAGAAAGAAAGAAAAGAGAAGAAAAGAAAAAGAAAAGGAAAGAAAAAGGAAAAAAAAAGAAATAAATAAATAAATAAAATGCATAAATAAGGGAAGAAGAGAAGAAAAAGGAAAAGAAAAAGAAGAAGAAAAAAAAGGAAGAAAAGGAAAGAAAAAGAAGAAAAGGAAAGAAAAAAAAGAAAAGGAAAAGAAAAGAAAATAAAATAAATAAATAAATAAATAGATAAATAAATAAATATATAAATGAAGCAAATAAATAAATAAGAAATAAGAAATGCATAAATAAATATGTATATAAATGAATGAATAAATAAATAAGATAATAAATAAATATATTTTAATGAAATAAATAAATAAATAAAAATATTAGTAATTATTTAACCAATTTTATCACCTAGCTAGAAAATTTGTTAGAGAGATAAATGGTCATCAGAAGGATGAAAATGAATTTACACTAATAATTATAATATATTTATATATTTATTATTGTATTATATTATAATAAATATAATATTATATTACATTATATCATAATACATTAATATGTTATGTTAAATAATTTTATATTATATTAAATTATTATTCTATAGTACACAATGTTATAGTACTATATTATAATAATATTATATTACATTATATAATATTATACTATATCATATTTTTATGTATTAATACATATTATATTTTATTATACTCTTTTGTATAATACTAGTAATGTCCTTTATGATCATTTGTCACACAAAAGTACTTCTCAGTTTGTTTACCAAATACATGTAAAATGTCACAACACTTTAGAAATGTAGTTACCAAACAGCAAATAGCTTTTTATAAAAACTCTACTTCAGACACTCTACTTCCAACAGCTCTACTTCTAAAAGCTCTACTGCCAACAGTTCCTCCAAACAGGGCCTCTGTAGACATTTCAGGGATCGACTTCATGGTAGAGATGACCTCCAGGCCACCGGATTCAATTGGATCCACTCATCTTCGAGATGGTGGAATCGATGGTGATCTCAGCAGATCGCCTTGAGATTGCTCGATTCCCCATCGGCAACCGCGACGGTGCACTTGAGAGGGGGGGGGGGGGGGTGTAAGGCAATCAATATGCTCAATAACTTTTCCTGGTTTGCTCTTCAAGATGTGAGGTAACTAGTGGCTTCTCCAACCTGAATTGTGAAAGGAAGATCACCACAGAGGTTAGGGTGGGAGGCTCAGGCTCGACTCGTTTCAAGAAGGTCGGACTCAGGCTCAGTACTGAAACTCTGTATTGGGCTCGAACTCGGACTTGCTTCGCAAAGCAAAAACTCGGGCTTGAGCTCGTAAAGCTCGTTTCAATTACCGAGCTCAAGTCCAAGCCCGAGCTCGGGCTCGGGCTCGATATCAAGCTAGGATTTGCATATTATTTTCGGATTAAAATAATAATAATAATAACCATAGGAAAAAGAAAAAGAAAAAGGATTTTACTGTTCATCTTTTTTCTTTCCTTTCCATAGGCTTCATCTTCCAAGGGAAAAGGTTCTCTCTGTTTTCCTTCCTGCAGAGATTCCTTCTTCCCGTTTTCAAATCCTCTTGTTCACTTCCAGCAACATGGCACATTACGACCTTGCCAGTAATATCGTCATCCACAGTGGTACAGGTGCTATCACTAGGGTAGACTAGAGGAAGAGAGGAGGGTTTGAAGCCTTTGGGTTGATTAAGAGATTCACCACAGAGCTGCTCTCCATTACCAAGCATCACAATAGATATGAAGTTTCTGTCCACCGAACTGGCAGCCACGGTGAGGATCCATGGTGGTGGTGATAAAACGAAGGAAGAAGAAGAGGAGGAAGTAGAGGAGTCCTCTTCGCCACCGGCCGTGCCGTGTGATGGCGGCAGAAGGAGGCTGAGGCGGCTCGCCCGCCGCCACCATGGGTGGACGTAGCCGCCTCATGAGATCCGCCAGCTATGGGGCCTTTTCTGGCCGCCTAGCCGACTAGCTGGGTGGGAGAGGAGAGCCTTGGCCCTTAAGTTGGAATCGTTGGATGCAGGGTTTCCAAGTAGTGAGATCCAGATCTGACCGCCCACGGTTTCATCGGTGGCACAATCTCAACCGGCGGATTCTGAAGGCCACCCCTCATTTGGTCGCGTTAAGTTATGAACTCACGTTTGGGCTCGTATGCTGCTTGAACTCGGATTCGAATTTTAAATAGGCCTCATTTTGAGCTCGAGATCGCGCTCGTTTGACTAATGAGACTAGTTCGCTTAAAGCTTATCGTGCTTTTTAACGAAAACGTTTTTTTTTCTTAACTCTGCATGAAAGGAAAAAGGATGGAAAACTTCTTTTTGTGAAATAATGAATCACAAAGTAGCCGAGCTTTCACTGGCCGAGCCCAGTGCGAGGCTGAGGGTATGGTGCCGCAAATCCGAGCTTTGATGGAGGGCGGTGAGTTTTTTTTTTTTTTTGGTAAAAAACGGCTACTCATTCATATAAGTCTAACATGAGTACAACCAGCCAAAATCACGGAAAAGAAAAGACACAAAGCAACATGAGCATTTGATGCAGACGTCTACAAAAAATCCCCAGAATGCCGGTCCACAAAAGAGGCAACCCAGTCTGCGGCCCTGTTCGCTTTCCTAAAACACGTGATTGCCTGAAAACCGCTCATCAAACTGAGCCATCCGACGAGTCTCCCGGATAAGGGGGTGACCATCACCATACCTGTCCGCACCTTGGATCTAGTCGATCACCACCGCAGAGTCCCCCTCAAGGTGCACCCGCTCGATGCCAAGCACCTGCCTGGCGTAGGATAAACCCTCTAGGCAGCCCGCAACTCTGCCCCAACTACTGTAAGCCTGGTGTACACTGCCCTCCTGCGGCAAGCATCCTCCCACAATGATCCCTGATCACAAATCCTACCCCTCCAGTCACACCATCCACTGACCTGCTGCCATCGAATTTACTTTGAGATAGCCAAGGGGTGGGAGTACCCAAGAAACAAGGGCAAAACAGGGCGCTGAAACAGCGTGAAGAGTACCCTAGGTGTCCCTAGCCATCCCAGAAGAAAACACAGTGGTAGCCGCAATAACCTCCCTCGCGTGTCGCGCCGCTCTATCCACCACCATCCTCGGAACGCGACCGCCTCCTCTCGAATATGCCAGCATTCCTATCCAGCCAAATGTGATAGGATAGGTATGCCCTAAGAATCCCATCCACCGCCGATCTAGAGCTCCGCATGGAGGGCGGCGGTGGTCGGTAGTATATCCATGTGACCGAATATTGTTGGTCTGAAATACCCTGTGCCGGCACACGTTAGATAATTCCTCCTTCGGGGGACAATTTTCCTTAAAGGTTTTCTCTCGAGTCAACGTCGTAGTTCTTCTCCTCTCCTCAATTTTCCCATCCATCGTCTCCTGGGTTTCGGAACCTCACCGGCTGTTCTTGTTACCTCCCCTCTTCGTAGTCATGGCGGCACAAGATACTGAGTTAATAGTTAAAAGTCGGTCAACTCCCGCCGTCATCGTGGTACTGCTTTCTCTCCCCTTGCTCTCTCCTCTTCATCCTCGCCTCGCCATGGACTGGAATAATCTGCTCTCCAAGGCCACCTCCATCCCCAAATTCCTCCCCGACAAGCTCGTGGACTGGCTTTTCTCCTGCGCCCAGTCCGAGTACTCCCTCATCAGCGGCGTCGAAGACGAGATCGACAAGCTCCGAAGAACCAGCGAGCGGATCCACCACCTCCTCACCGACGCCGAGGAGCGCCGCTACATCGAGGACAAGTCCGTTAAGAGCTGGCTCCTCGAACTCAAAGACGTCGCCTTCGCCGCCGACGAACTCCTCGATCGCCACCAGACACAGCTCAAACTCTCCTCCCTCGACCAGAGCAGCGGCGAGGCCGGCCCATCCCGCAAGCGAAAGCGCTCCTGGTCTCTCCTTTCCCTCGGCCTCGGCCATGAGCCAGTTCTTCTCCAGCGCCGGACACTGGCGACCCAGATAGCCAAGATCAACGAGAGGTTAGAGGAGATCGCCAAGGCCCGGAAGAAATTCCGTCTGGAGGCCGGAGACGGGAGGAGAAGGGGCGAACGGGAGAAAGCTCGCCTCCTTCTCAATCCGTGGCCTCTTATGAGTGGTCTCATGTCGTCGGCCGAGAAGATGAGAAGGCAGAGATTGTTACAGCATTGACGTCGGATCATCGAATCCTCCTCCCTGTTCTTCCGATCTATGGAGCTCCTGGAATCGGTAAGACCACTCTTGCTAAATTAGTCTACAATGACGCTCAAGTGGAAAATTATTTCGATTTGAGGATTTGGGTTGGTTTGTCCAAAGGATTTGATGTGAGAAGGGTAACGAAAGAGATTATAGAAGCTGTAGACGACGGGGAGAAATGTAATATATCCAGCCTGGACGCCTCTGCTGCGTCACCTCAGCTGCAAGGTGAGTGGGAGAAAGTTCTTGCTGGTGCTGGATAACTTGTGGGCTGAGAATTTCCAGTTCTGGGAGACGCTGCGGCTTCCATTGGTGGCTGGAGGTAAGGAAAGTAAGGTATTGATTACTGCTCGGAATGAAGTAGTTTGGAGGGGAATGCCCACACTGCATCTGATCCATTTGAAGGGTCTGAATGTGGATGATTGTTCAAAGCTGCTCCTTGATCAGGCATTTCCCGCTCGGGTGTTCGAGCCAACATCCGAATTTGGAAAAGATCAGCAAGAGGATCGTGCAGAGGTGCCAAGGATCCCCTCTGGCAGCAAAGTTGCTTGGTTGCCTCCTGTACAATGTGACAGAGGAAGATGCGTGGGAAGACATGCTAATTGAAGTGTGCTCATTGGAAGAGGATAAAAATAACATATTGCCAAGCTTAATGATCAGTTATAATCATTTGAATTATCATCTGAAGCAGTGTTTTAAGTACTGCTCTATGTTTCCTAATGGTTATGAGTTTGATAGGGATGAACTGGTCAGGTTGTGGATGGCAGAAGGTTTGATCCAGCGCAGTGGGAGCAGAAGTACTCTGGAGGTGATAGGCGGCAGGTACTTTGATAATCTATTGTGGAGGTCATTTTTTGAAGTCTCTGGTATCAAGGACAGAAACAGAAATATAGAATGCCGAGCCTCATCCATGATCTAGCACGATTAGTTTCTAAACCTGAAAGTTTGGTTGTGGAACATGGTGTTTCATGTGATAAACCCGAATGGGTGCGTTATGCATCCTTGTTTCATCAAAATGATCAGGAGACGGTAGCATTCGACAAACTATACAGATATGAAAAATTGCGGACTTTTAAATTGTATGGAGAGTTTAGAGTGGGGTGTGAAGCAGGTCCCAGCAGATCTATTTCTTAAATTAACATGCTTGCAGGTTTTAGATCTCAGCTTTAGCGAGATAGAAGAATTGCCGGATTCAGTTGGTGATTTGATACACCTGCGATATCTTGGCCTTTACAGAACTGAAATCCAAAGGCTGCCTGAATCAGTTTGCTGGCTTTACAATCTGCAGACCCTGGAGCTTGGTGAGTGCTTCAGGCTCCAAGAGTTACCAAAAGGAACAAGCTACATGGTTAACCTACGGCATCTTGGTTTGCATGTTGACTGGGAGACAGGTGCCGATTCGATGATGTCCATGCCACAGAGAATTGGAAAGTTAACTTCGTTGCAGACATTGTCAAGATTCATTGTGACTTCTGAGAATGGATGCAACGTACGAGAGCTGAAGGACTTGAACCTTCGAGGAGAGCTTTGCATCTCAAAGCTAGAAAATGTTGTCGATGTGTCGGATGCTCAAGAGGCCAATTTGAGTAGGAAGCGAATTGATAATTTGAAGTTGCAATGGAGCAATACAATCAATCCCACTGGTCAACAGGGTGGGAGTGATTGCGAAAGGGTTGTTGCATGTCTCTGCCCTCATATCAAACTCAAATGTCTTTGGATAGAGAACTATCCTGGCAGCAATTTTCCAGATTGGGTAGGGGACAGTTCTTTCTTGCACTTAGAGACTTTGAGACTCTCCTGCTGCAAGAATTGTAAACAACTCCCATTGATAGGGCGGCTACCTCGTCTCAGAAATCTGTGGATAAAAGGTATGCATGGAATAAGAAGCATGGGAAATTTTGTGGGATTTCAATCTCTAGAGAAGCTTACATTATCAGACATGCCTAATTTGGAGAGACTTTTTGAAGTGGAAGGTGGTGAGATTCCTAGGCTCCGCGAACTCTCCATGTTGCATTGCCCTGAACTGAGAGAACTGATTGTCCTTCTTCCTATGCTTGCGAAATTGAAGAAAAGAAACTGTCAGAATTTGACTCTGCCTCTGGAGTTCCGATCCGGCCATGATTTAATAATAGACAGTGACACTTAGTCGAATTATCAGTTGGATTGGTCTTCTGACTTCTCTTACCTCATTAACTCTCTCTCATTTTTTCTGGTTTCGTATCCCGGAGCTCTCTCCATGTGTTGAGTTCTCTTAAGGAATTGAAGATTGAAGGATGTGATTGTGAGATCTCGTTTCTCTGGAATGCGTAGAGATAATTTCATGCACAAAACTGACAGCTTTCTCCAAGGGTTGAGTGCCACATAAACTTAGTGATATTTGAATACATTCTTGTGATCTTGTCATGGTCTCAGGTTTCTTCCATGAGGATTGCAAAACTTAGAATCACTGCAAAGTAGAAATTCGAGATGTTCCTATCCTCGAGGATGGAGGAGATTATGCCGGCTAAACTTACATATTTGGCTATTAGCAGGCGTGCAGAATGGCCATATTCCTAATGTAGTGATTGATTTTAAATTGGTTTCCAAAAGTATAATTTGATGATTATTTCAACATGTGCGGCTATTATAGATTTCAGTGAACTAGTAAATACATCTGGTAGCTTGATCAGAATTCTTATTTTCTCTGCAGTTACTTGGGGTCACTGTTGTAACAGCACTCATTCTCTTTCCATTTTTGTCATCTTGATTGTACATTGCTATAGTGTTAATTATTTCAGGTGTGTTTCATAGATTTAATATGCGATTATTTCACTGACTTCTAGGAGTCACCATTTGATGTTCATACGAAATTCGTTAAATCAGGGTTTTTTCCTTGGAATCTTATGTCTTATGGGTATATATCTCACTGACATCTATAAGTTACTGTTTACATCTAACATCTCAAGTCCGACAGACTTTTAACCTGTTTTTAGTGCTATCTAAATTGATCATGATATCTAACAATGGAAACTTTGTCAGAATAACATCTGCCATTAAACCTAGGAGGCTAGTTGGGAAAGATACCAGTGTTATTGGTTATGCAGTTTAAAGTTAATACTTATGCCTCTAATTTTTCTCACTGCAAATTTGCATTGTATTTAATGGCATGACTATGACAGGACAATGAGCAGTGCATGCCAAGTTTTCTAAGCTATCCACCACTCGGTTCCGCACCCTATAGATATGAGTAATCTTTATCTTCATTGGAGCCTGAAAGAATGTGGCAGGTTGAACAGATACAGGTTAGTATAGCTTCCATTGCCATTGAGCCAAAGACATGCACTTTTGGGAAACACTGCAAGTTCCTCTGCTTGCAGGGGACCCAGAGAGGAGGGTTTTGATTACCACTCAAAGCCAATTAGTTTAAAGGAACATGTATTTGGTGGCTTCAATCTGTTTAGTGGGCTTGGATGATAGATTTTTCTGGTTGGTGTTCGGGGACCGGGCATTTGCTCAAGATGATGGGAACGAGCTTCCGAAGTCAGAACTTGAGGGACATTGGTAGAAAGATCGTAGAAAGGTGTCATGGTTCACCCTTGGCTGCATAATTGGCAACACATTCTGAAAGATATGGCTGACCTGGGAGAAATCGTAGATGAAATATTAACATTATTGATGCTAAATTATGATCTTTTGCAGCTGCATCAAAACAATTGCTTTGCCTAGTGTTCGGTAGGCCCCAAAAATTATGAGCTTGATAAGGACGAATTGGTCAAGTTGTGGATGGCAGAAGGTCTCATCAAGCCAGAGAGGCTTTGTGAGAACAAATGATTGAAAGATATTGGTGGGAAGCACTTTTGTAATCTCCTTTGGAAGCCCCTTTTTTTTTCCTTCAAACTTCTGGCAGTAGCCAAAAGCATAAACAGAAATATTGAATTCCTAGAATTATTCATGATTGGCAAACAATCAGTTCCAATTTCAAGGTATGAATGCCTTAGAGTCGATCATGTTGGGATTAAGCTTGGTAAATCTGCAAGGGCTTGCTATGCATTGTTATGTCACCATCATATGCAGCAGGAGTTTTTTAAGATAATATATGATAGGAAAAGTTTATGGACATTTATATTGTACAATGATGATGGCTCTCCCCGGCCAGTGTCCGTTCTGAGCAACAGTCAAGTAGAGAAGTTGCCAGATTCAATTTGTGATCTGATTCATTTTCGGTACCTTGGCCTTGGTGGTGCATGACCAAAAACTTCGTCCGAATCAGTGTAAGACCTTGGAACTAGGCAAGTGCTATAAGTTTCAGGAATTACCCATCAGTACAACCGCTTAGTTAATCTGTGGCATCTTGCTCTTCATCTTGACTGGGAATTCTGGGATGGAAGGACAGATTAGATCCCAATACCTCCACGAATTCTTAAACTGACTTCTTTGCAGATGCTCAAGATTCACGGTGGCTTGCTACTCTCTGAAATCTTTTTGTATCAGTTGTGCCTGTTCTGAAGGCATGGTTTGAAGTGGGAGTTGGTGAAATGCCTTGTCTCACTTCTGAACTAACTACTTTAAATTGCCTGGGGTTGCAAGAATTGTCCCACTTCTCATGTTCACTGGAAAAAAGAAAAATAGTCCAGGATTGATGAATCGTCCAGTGCCGCCAGCAATTTATGATCTTGTAGTGGAAGGAGGCCACTGGACAATAGTTGGATTTTTTTCATCAGCTCGGTTCTCCTTCACTAACTACTTTCCAAAATTTCAGGCTCAGGTGAATACCCAAAAGCTACCTCCAGTGGCTAACTTCTCTTAAAAGACTGAAGATTAAATGATGTGATGATCTTGAGTCGCAGACTATTAATAATGAAAATTTGCAAGGTCTTTCTTCTCTCAGATACCTAGAGGTATCATCACACCCAAGACTTCAGATCAATACTTTTCTGACAATGGACTTCCTTCCGAACTCATGGCCGGACCTTCCACTTCACTATTGTAACTCACTCATGTCACTGCTACCATAGTTGCCTCCCCTAGACTTCCTCCATACTATGGAAATTCAAATTGTATCAATGCTCATGTCATTGCTGATCTTACCTGCTGGAATTCAAAATTTGTGTATCAGTGGATGCCCCATTCTGCAACAACAGTGCGGAAGGGATGGTGCAGATTGGCCTGAATAAAGCATATTCCTGCTAGCTATATTGAAGAAGTTTCTCCGAATTGACTTAAGATAATTATCATAGCTCTTGCAACCACCATTGAATATTGGTGACATCATTACATGGGTATAAATTTTATTTTCTGTCTGGTTATTCTCTTTCTATTTAATTCTTGTTTTGCCGTTTTACCTCTGTCCATCCAAATTGTCTTTCTGTGGATTTCACATGGGTCACGTTTTAATGGTAATCCTGTTCTTTCCTTGCAAATTTCTGTCAGCCTTACTGGATAACTGGTTACTTGCCAATCTCATACATGACAAGATATCTTGTTTCTCTATCAGCCTTAGTTCTGGAATAAATAGGCAAAATATGATGTCTGTGTATGATTCAGAACATGATGTGGACGGCAAGTCAAAAATGTTAATGCACAAAGAATAATATAAATATTTTTTTAGGCATAGGCATTCAGTTGCTTGAGATCAATCGTAACACTTAAATTCCTTCTAGAATCATTGTTGTATTCTAAATATCCATGAAAATGAATTTTCATCAAGGCTGCTTTAATTAAAATTTCCCATTGGGGAATAAAAATTTTTGGTCATATGGCTGCCTAGTTTTTAAAGTGTCTGTGTTCAATCTTAAAATTGAGGTTAAAATTTAAAAGCATAACTAAGTTGGAAATACTACAGATATTCAGTTGCTATCTAAGTCCATAATCCTTCTTTTCACTGTTCTTTTCTTTATTAAAACCCTGATATAATCAAAGGACTAACAATCGATCGATATAGTAATTAGTGTCAGGATAGATGTCCTATAAGTCGGTAGCAGCTTTCAAGTTTCAACATCATTTTCAGTTTATGTAGCTAAGATTTCAGGAAGTCTTTTTTCCTTGTTGGATGAAGTTAAGAAATGATGATTCTTCTCTGTTTGTGTATGTCTATTTTGACTCATATATGGGAAAATTTGCAACTTTTCTTCTCCTACAAAATTCTTTTCCATACTACTAAGTTGACCCAGGCCTTTTCTGAAGCCGTTGCTTCTTTTTCTTTTTTAATTCTTTAGGTTTTCCAAATGTTCCATTTCCATTCTTGATCATAGAAGCATCGTTACGATATTTGCTTATGATACATTGTTGCTTTAGAGCTTCCATATATGACTGTAACACAAACCCCATCTGATCGTTTAAAAGTACAGATATGACATATGAATGCATGTGTTCTTGAATTTTTTTATAAGAAAAAACAAAGTTAAATTTAGTTCATTAGTTTACTTCTTATTGGCCAAATGTTTGCGGTCTAGTGCTTTATATGGTGAAATCTATCAAAATCTCAAAGCATTATGTAAAGTATCCTCTTGATCTTGGACAAACAGATTCTAGCAGCTCCATCAATTTCACCATGCTAATATTTCTATCTTAACTATGGTATGTTGTACTGTACCATACCGGACGGTACCGGGCATACTGTACCGTGCCGGTTCGATACCGGTACTATTACTGATAGTGTACCGATCCTTCGTACGCCAAAAAATTTTCGTACCGTATCGTACCAACACTATACTAGTATGGCACCAGTATGAGGTCTGGTACCAGTACAACGAACCTTGCCTAGTAGAATTGCAGAAACTATCAACTATTTTGTTTAGACTAAGACTCAAAATTAAAGAAAAGCATGATAAATTGCGACAAACTTCAAGTCAATAACTAAGGGGTCTAGAATTCTGGATGTTCAAACATGCTACAGTGGCTAAATGATGATATTAAGAGAATCCAAACCACTGACATGGAAATTGACCAGGCAGCGAAACTTACAACAAGTTCTCTTCTGTTCTCCTTTTTTTTGTTATTTAATGTTATTTCTTATTCTTCACACCATACATTTCTTGACATATTTGTTCAATTCTCTGTCAGTTTGTCAAAAGCATTGTTTTGCGTCATTTGATGTGCTGAATACAAAAGAAAAGACATGAAACATATAAAAAGAGTCATAGGCTTTCAAGTAGGCATGCAACACCCACGTGATTAACTTTAGTAATTGCGCCAACAACTGGAAGCTTGCAAAAAAGAATGCCATCTCGGTTTGATGCCTTCATCCATCACTTCAACATGCGAACGCTGTCCTCCACCTGGTAAAAGGAATTGCAAAGAAAAACTACACCACAAGCTGATGCTCATGTATTTGATTCTTGTACAGTTGAGGCTTCAAATGGAAAAATTTCTTCCAAAATGTTCTTGCCAGCACTATTTTTCCCTTGTTCTTTTTTTTGAGAATAACACTGCCTTGCCACCTGTTAAGCCCACCTTGTGGGCAAATTATATGTCTAAATAAATTCCTTGGTAGTATGTATTCCTTGTTCCAGGTGACCAATAAACTCTGCATATAACTGAATATTCTGAGTTCCTTGGTGTACATCATTCTGGATGAAGTCATTCCTACGGATGTCTTCAGTACTGACTCCTTAAAGTTACTATAATCCAATATTCAAATCATTGTTCCACCCAGCCATCTGGTAATTGTGATGTTAAGTTTTGAACTACCAGCTAGTCTAGTTCGAATGGAAGATCTTGTGCAAACTTTGTTTTTGCAATATGCTCAACAAAATTAGTCATATAAATTAAAAGTGCTTGTGAGAGCGGATTCGGCCAGGGTTTGGAAGAAAAGTAGTTCAGGAAATTGCTTGAATTGCATTACAGAAATCTCTGAAATAGGCGCAGCTAAATTAATAGAAGACTACTGCTACTAAGATGTAAAGATCTATAACTTTTTTTAGGAAAAATCATATTGAGCCCCTTAAATTTGCCCTTGTTTCACACACCTCCCTGACTTCAAAAAAATTTTAGTTAGATCTTTAATAAGTCAGCTGAGTAACCCAACATGATCATGCAGTCATTGGTATTCATCTCTATTAATAGGATCTTAAGGAATTATGTCATATATATTAATCACATGATTACTAAGACTAAAATACCCTTAACACCATTTGTTTGGGGTCTCCAGCCCCATGGAGACTGTGAGCCACGTGACCTCACGTGATTGTCTTCTCATACAACTAAGGTTCCTTCGCTACTAGAGAGAAACTAGAAAGGGAATCGAGTCACCAAAGAAGCAAGCCAAGTTCCACACTTTGCGTGCGCTCTGGTGAGTGATTGCATTAATCTTCATGCGCTTTCAGAGCTTCCATTGAACACCTTGTGTGCAGGAGAATGGGCGACTGAGAAGTGAAGGCTTCGAGTGGCTCCTCCACCAGAGGGAGCCGGAGTCCTAACCGTGCAAAGTAGGAGGGGGGGTACATCCCACCAGTTCTCGAAGGAGGAGGTGTAGAACCTCCACAGATATTTCATGACAGTCCTCGAGCTACCAGATGAATTGATTGAGGCTGTTAGGCAGGCTTGGGAAAAGGTGGTCGTCATTGTCTGGAGCCTTGGTTGATGGGTTCTAGTAGAGTGGGTGGCCCAGGAGGTGGCGGTGCACGAGAAATTACAATATGAGGTGGAGGTGTTTCTCCTTGCCAATGACCACCTAGTGATCAGGTTCAATTCAGAGGAGGATGGGGATAATGCCCTCTCTGGTGGCCCTTAGGTGGTGGCGGGCCAATTGCTGGCGATGGAGTCGTGGGCTCTTGATATTTGAAATCAGACATCGTAAGATTAACGGTAGTATGGTTATAATTGCCGAAGCTCCCGTTGGATTACTGGGATAAGGCCACAATCCTATAGATTGCCTCGGCTGCTGGCTGACCGTTGGCTATAGATAGCTTCACTGACCAATTGAAGAAGCTGAGGTTTGCCAGGGTTAAGGTGTCTATCGACACCCCTGAGCCGTTGATGCCGAGGATTCAGATCAAAGAAAGGACTAGGGTTTTATGATAGCTATTTGTGTACGAGAATGTGTCAGTCTTCTGCTACTAATGCAGACGAAAAGGGCATGCCGATGCATGATTGCAAGTATCTGGTGCTGGAGCCGGTGATGGAGGTGGGAGGTCTGCTGGATCAGACGAGGTCCCCAATTCCAATGGTGGTGGAGGCAGGCGGAGGCTAGGGAAAAGGTGGTGAGCATGATACTAGCTCAGACGAGCATGGCCGGAGGCCTGTGTTTGGTCCTTGGTTGGTGACAGTGAGGATCCAGTCATTGTGTGTAGTGAAGGGGACGTCGATGATGAGGAATACGATCGAGTCAACCCTTGAGTCATCGGGGCCGAGTTCCTCCTCATCATGGCTGAGCTCTCCCCTAACTGTCCTAGCTTGCCTAGCTCGCTGTCGGACTCGAATGGGTGGCAAAAGTTGGTGAAGGTTGCGTGCCAGTGATTGCCCTCGAAAGACCGAGTGACTGAGGGTGGCGGCGATCCAAGTGCAGCGGTGACTTAGGCCAGGTTCGAGACTAGATCAGCTTCGACCCCATTGAGAGAATTGGCTGACTCAGCCAAGGAGGCAGGTGGGGCCGGGCAAAGGGAGGATTAACACGGCCTAGAGATCGTGATGGTGGACGTGGGGCTCGGGCCACTCAAACCTCAAGTGACCCAGAAGCCCAGCGAACGATGGCGCTAGTGTGGGAGAATCAGGCCGGCTAAGCAACTAGGAGTGGCCCAACCCGGTCGGAGGCCTTGCTGTGGCCTAGCAGGTTGGGCCTGCAAGGGACATCTGGCGGTGCCTTGGTGAGGAGCGGGATTTGAGACCCAACTCGCCCCTTTCCTTGACCTCGGCGGTGAGGGTGGGCCCGACAATAGGATGGATGGCCACGATGTCTCATGGCTCTCAACCGAAGAGGGTGGGGAAAGCTTCTTCGATGCTAGACGTGGGTGCCATTGAGTCGTTCCCTCTCATGGATGGTGGAGTCGAGGCCCTATTATAGATGGAGCATGCATCGCGGTCGGCGCAGGGGGGTGGTGTGACGGGTGAGGCAATGGCTGACCATGGGCAGCAAGATCAACCCTTCTCTAGAAAACCTAGGGAGCATGAGGGTGGCACTGAGAAGAGTGAAGGCTCCCTTGGATTTGAGGGAGAGGACTAAGGCCTCAATAGTGGACCAGCCTAGGAGGATGGGATGGTGACCATATGTGGCAAGGAGCTAAGTCCACCAATGCTCCGTGGGAGGAATGAAGATCATAGTTTGGACCTGTAGGGGGCCAGCATATCCTCCTTCACCTCTTCATGAACCAGATATTTGCTTTCTTTGTAAGACGCGTCTGTTTAGAGGCAACCTCCTTCGAACCTAGTGGCGGTTCCCTTCGACCTCGGGTTCTTATGTCATCGAATCCCAGGGCTTCGCGAGGTGTATTATTTTAGTATGGAAGCGGGGTGCAGCTATAGTGGATGTCTTCCACAACTACTCTCAACAAGTTGTAATAGTAATTTCGGAGCCTAGTAGATCTCCATGAATTTATTGGGTGTATATGCTAGCACTGACTACAAATTGAGAAAGGTCCTTTGGGGCGAGGTGACTAACCTTATTGGGCTAGGAATCCTGACCTTGGCTTTTGATGACTTCAACTACATTTAGGGGCCCCTAGAGAAGAGAGAAGGCAAGGTTTATACTGATAAACTTGAGAGAAAGGAGTTTTGTGGCTTCATGGGAGCCAATGGGTTGGTGGATCTTGGCTTCTCTGGGTCAAGGTTTATTTGGTACAACAATCGGGCTGGTAGTGCCAAAGTATGTGATAAGATTGTAGGGCTTTAGCCACGGTGAACTGGATCTTACGCTTTTCCGCCTTTCAGATTCGTCATCTTTCTTGAATTGCTTTGGATCATTGCCTGGTTTTGATTAGCATTGTCACAAGCACTAGACACGACAACCCTTTTGTTTTGAAAAGTTGTGGTTGTCTTACACACAATCATGGGACATTGTCTGTGGAGTTTGGAGGGGGTTCGGTGAGGGGAAACACCATGCATAGGGTGACCCAAAAATTGGAGCTCACTAAGCAGAGGCTGCGACAATAGAACCGGGAGGTTGTGGGTGGCATCTTTAGGCACCTGGATGAGATGGAAGCATCTATTACTGACTTTTAGAGGAGGAAGGATAGCAGTGGGGATTTGCCAGCGTATGAGCTAGCTGAACTCTAGGAGAAGCTAGCTATGCACCATTCTCTTTTTTAGAAATAGGAGGTCTTTTGGTGGCAGAAGTTCAGAATTTAGTGGATCAGAAAGGGGGACAGGAACATTAGATTCTTCCATCAGTCTACCATCATCAGTAGACAAAGGAACTTGGTCTAATCCTTGAGAGATGATACTGGGTAGAGAGTGGAGGAAGAAAGCAAGATCACACGGGTGATGTCTGATTTCTTTAGATCCAGGTGGATCGAGGGTTGCAATTGGGACGTTGCCTTCAGTTTCCTCTCCTGGATGCAGGATTCAGAACAGTAGAGAACACTGGCCTCGTTGAGCCTATTTTTGAGATCGAGGTTGGGGGGGGGGGGGGGGGGGGTTGGGCCTTGGCGGAGGATAAAGCTTCGGAGTTGGATGGTTTTCCCCCATTCTTTTTTAGGAGATACTAGAGCATCATTCAGAGGGAGGTGGTTGAGGCAATCCAGATTTTCTTCAACACAATTGCAATGCCAGATGCATGGAAGCTGACCTACATCATCCTGATTTTGAAGCGCCAGGATGTACTGGAGCCTAGCCATTTTAGACCAACTAGCTTTTGCACTTGTTAGATGTATGCCCTAGGAGCCAATTTGGCTGACACATTGTTGATTCTAGGGACATAATTTTTGTACTTGACTGTTATTATTGAATAAATAAAAGGCATCTTTTCATTCATATTATTTATGTGTCTATGAATCGTCCAAGGAATTAATAAGATGATGATACATATTCTCAAGAGTTGAGAATTTGAGCCATGTATCATTGGTGATTAATTTCTAAATGCTCCTGATCAATGGATCATCACGAGGACGGTGATCGATCCGATCAGTGCACAGATCACTTTCCTTCTAGATGGACGAGACTTGAGTCCACAGTGTAGGGACACTGAAGTGATAGTGCAGGTGCTTGTTAGAGAACAAGGGGTACTGAGCGTGACCAAGACAAGAAGTCACTTGGATGTCTATTCACTCGTCAGTGACTTGCTTGATGTTGCAGTAGTGTGACTGGTCCTTTGACCTGCGGTGCTTCGGCTACTCACAGTGAGGTTATTGTAGTTTGACTGCACACATACATGGTCTCTAGCCATATGGGTCCATGCAGTGTAGATTGGCTGCAGTAAGTTCACTGTAGGAGTAGGGTATGCATCTATAAGGAATCTATCGACCTTGATAGAAGAGGAGTGATCCTATGTGATTTGTTAGACTGAGTTCTAAGATCTTGGCCAGGGCAGTAATATAAAGTGGAAAAAGAGTTTTCCACTATCGAACTCAAGTCGAATAAATCTTGACATATGACAGACGATGGGGTTTGACGAGTTGTCCATGACCTCCGTCCTGTAGGGATCCACGATAGTAGGACTGTATCACATGTTAACTGCACCTAGAGGTTCATCATTCCATTCTGCTGGGTAGCCACTACATGCTGCTAGGTGTCACTGGTGGATGGTGGACTCATAGGGATTATCTTGATGATCGATAAACCCTAATGAGTTGAGTTGGAATCGTTCCAACCCATTGAAAGGAGTTTTCAATGATATTGAGATAGAGATCACAATATATCTCACTACCAGTCAGAATAGAAACCTATTGGGGTCACACACACTAGAAGTATTGACCGATTCGATGGTTGAAATCGTGATTAGGAATCACAAGTAATTAATTTGATTGATAAGAAGTTGAAGAAGGAACAAAGGGAATTAATTAATTGGACTTAAACACAAATCCTACTTCGGGTAGGATTCCTAGAGTCCTAATTGGATTAGGACTGGGAATCCTAGTTGGAGTAGGACTGGGATTCCTACTTGGAATAGGATTCCTACAATCCTAATGAGATTAGGAATTTTTGAATTAAAATAGGATTCCTACTTGGAGTAGGATTCCTAGAAATCCTAATTAGATTAGGACTTCGGATTCAAATAGAGTCCTAATTGGATTAGGACTAAAATTAAACAAATCCTAATTGGATTAGGATTCCTTAAGTCTAAATTAATTAATCAACATGACTCCTAATTGGATCAGGATTGAAGAGTTCAATTGAGTCATGATTCATTCAAGTCCTAATTGGATTAGGACTAGCATAGATTGAACCCAATTTGGTTAAGCCTAATTGGATTAGGACTTAACCACATTAGGGCATCCAAATCCTTACCTAATGAGGATTAGGGCAACCATGAAGGAGGGGCACACGCCCCTCCTCCTTTCATTTTGCTTGGTGCGGCAACAAGAGGGGCCAGCGCCCCTCTTGGAATTATTTCAAGGGAGCTCCTAAAAGTTAGGAGCTCCACTTGTTATTTAAAGAGGGCTTCATGGGGGCTGACCTAATAGAAGAGAAGGCTTCTTCCTTGCTGCCGTACGCCCCCCTCTTGCTCCTCCTTTGGTTCAGCCGCCATCAGCAAAGGGAAAAGAAGAGGAGGCGTCTCCCTCCTCTTGGTCTTCTTCCTTGGCTTCAACGCCGTGTGAAGAGAAGAAGGCTGCGAAGGGCTTTGATCTTCTTCCTCTTCTTCATCCTTCTTCTTCCTCCTTCCAAGCACAATCAAGAGTTGATTGAGAGGGAGGACATCAGCCATCAAAGCTATCTCTGCAAGGGAGCTAGCACCCCGGTGAGATAGAGAGCTTGGATCGGATCCTGCTTCGTGTGGATACCCGTAGAGGCCGGACGTTTGAACGGCTTCAAGCGAACCCTCTTCCAAAACCACGAATTCAGATTTGCGGTGATCATCTACCCGCGCAAGGTGAAGATTTGATCTTCCTATTAGTTTTAAAAGTTTTAATTCTTACCTAATTACGAAAGGTCTCGAAACAACGTTCATGCGATGAACGTCGAACCCGCGCATGCCGATTCCGCTGCCATCTGAAAACTGTTGAAATATCAGCGGCATGTTCGGGTTCCCAACAGTGGTATCAGAGCCTAGGCTTCGTCGATTAACGGTAAGAATTAAATATCTAAAGGCATATTAGATCTGAAAATTGAATGATCATGCATGCTGAAAAATTCTGCATGCAGATTTTTCAGGGGTGCTGATTTTATGCATGCTGATTTTTATGTGATAAAAAGATGATTCTAAATGCATTGTTAATGGGATTACAAAGTTTAGAATCATGATTAGCATGATCAGCGACCTATGTCATTGATACAATCAGTTAGTTTTCAGATCTGAAAATTATAATTGTTGCATACGGTGAATGATCATAGGATTCAAACCTTTTCTGGTATCAAATGTAATGACCTGCGATGTGATCTGCGATGTCATGTAATTTTCAGATGGCTTGCATGCATCTTATTTGATGTTTTGAGGAGGCCTGCGTGCCTCCTAAAAGGAGATGGTAATTTATTTTTATTTTATTTTACATTGGTTTGTATTTCTGTGATGTGACTGGTACATAACGGTCAAGTTGAAGCAAAGGCATGAGATGAAAGGTGGTCTAAACGGTTGATGGCGATGGGATCAAGAGTTGATCAAGGATCGAATCAAGGAAGCTTGGAACCAATTCAGAGTTGAAGACCACTTGATCGATTGATGGCATGTGCTTGTAATACGAGCCTAAATTAGAGATCCATAGATCACTCACCTAGGTTTAAAGCTTTGAACTTTAAATCTTGACTGCTGCGATTATTAACTGCCCTGTGACTGTACCGTTTGCATGTGATGTGAATGCTGAGTCGGATAGATAGGTTTAGCATGTGATTAGCAAGACCCAATTGTCAGACCTAAATCAAAACCTCCTCAATCAAGTCGAGAGTGAACCGACATGAGCAAGTCATATTAGATTAATTGATCTAATTTGGTGTCTAGGAAAGCAATGAAAGGTGGTTACTTAATTAGGACCTTACTCTCTGAGTAAGGGGAGCCTCCCACCTGCTTATCCCTGGCCAATTGTTTCGATTACTCTTATGAAGGGCTCAAGTTGCAAACACTAAGACCTGATTAACCAATATTAAGTCAATAGGTCTTCCACTGTAGTAGAGCTGCTAAGGCCTTTTCTGATGTTGATTTGTCTCGGCTGGACACAGTGGTAAGTTGCATCGGGGGCTGGACCTCTCTCTATAGACATGAGATGTTGTAGGGTAAAGGTGGGGGTTGGGCACCAATAACTGTAGGTGAGGACCCAATGACGACTTTATTCCTACGGTTATACGGTGGGTCTGACTTAATAAGAAATGGGACCAATAACTGTTAGGTGAGGTCTTCATGGCTTAGAGACCAAGTTACACTGCACATGCTTGAGAAGCATTGTACAAAAGTTGTACACTCATCCGTCTATTGTGTCACCAATAACTGCTTAGGTGAGGTGGCATGTAAATCGGTGGGACCGCAGTACCCACTAGAAACCCTAGTCGTATGGGATTTTCGTTTTCCTACCAGGGAGAGTGTGAGGAATTCGAGAAAATAGTGGGAGTCATATTTGTTCTAAAAGACCTTAGGACATATTAGGATCAAGTACAAAAGTCTAACTAGAATCTTTACTCTCTGCAGATACAATGTCGGCTTCAAACCCTTTGACCCGTATTCTTGAGACCAACCGACTGACCGGAACCAATTACAAGGACTGGCTTAGAAATCTCAAAATAGTTTGGACTGTGAGAAGATAGGCTACATACTCGATTCAGATATCCCCAACATTACCAGCACGTCCCACTGATGTTCAGCGTGAGATGCATTAAAAAGTGGTTGGACGATGACATTAGAGTAAAATGCTATATGATGGCATCTATGTCTAATTGAACTCCAATGCCAGCATGAAAATATAAAGACTGCTAGGGACATACTGGCACCACCTGCAAGAGTTGTATGGTGAGCAGAGTCGCACAGCTCGTTTTGAAGTGTCCAAGAGGCTCTTCAAAGCGAAGATGCGCGAGGGGCAGTCTGTCCATGATCACGGTCTGACCATGATCAAGGACCTAGAGGAGCTTGAGAAGCTCGGTATGGACATGCACAAGGAATTGCAAGTGGATTTGATCCTACAGTCACTTCCTGATTCATTTGGTCAGTTTATAGTAAACTACCACATGAATAAGATTGAATGCCACTAAGACTGAACTAATCAACATGTTGGTAACTGCTGAGGGAGCCTTGAAAGGTTCAAGGGGCAATGTCCTTGCTGGCTGAGTTGACTTCTGGTTCCCAAGAGAAAGTCTACTTGGAAGAAAAAGAAGCCTGCTAAGAAGCAGAAGAAAGACAAGAAGCCAAAGAAGGAAGTTCAAAAGAAAAGGGCTAACGACAAAGAAAAATGTTTCCACTGCAATGTCGAAGGCCACTGGAAGAGAAACTGTCCTTCATACCTCGAGAGCCTGAAGAACAAGAAAGGGTGACACACCTTCAAGAAGGTATAGACTTGCTCATTATTGAAACTAATCTAACGGTTTCTTCTACTTCTAGTTGGGTTATAGATTCTGGTTCTAGTGCTCATTTGTGCACTACCATGCAGGGTCTAAAGGAAAGTAGAAGGCTGGCGGAAGGTGCAGGTAACCGTTTCGGGTTGGCAACGGGGCCAAAAGTTGCTGCTGTGGCTGTGGGCACCTACCCATCATGCGCACTACCGTCTAGATTTAGTTTAATACTTAGAGGACTGCTATTATGTACCTGTTGCTTAAGCAGAAATTTGATTTCTGTTTCATGTCTAGCACAGGAAGGTCATGTTTTACATTTGACAAAGACTGCTATTCTATTTATTTAAGAAATAAAATAGTCGCACGTGGTTTTATGAATTGACAGTCTCTATCATTTACATATGGATGTATCTGTGAATGTTACCGAGCAAGATGTGAGTGCCAAAGGATCCAAAAGATCCAGAGATGAGATAAATCAAAGGTATTTGTGGCACCTCAGGCTTGGCCATATTGGAGAGGACAGATGAACAAAATGGATAAAGATGGGCTCTTAGGCTCATTGACTTCCGAGTCATATCCCAATTTGCCGAGTCCTGTCTTCAAGGAAAGATGGCTAGACTGCCCTTTGTAGGACATGGGGAGAGGACCACTGAAATACTTACCCGAGTACATACAGATGTATGTGGCCATTTCGATGTGCTAGCCAGGGGAACGTTATTCTTACTTCATTACCTTTACTGATGATTATTCACGGTATGAGTATGTGTATTCCTATGAGACACAAGTCTGAATCCTTTGAAAAGTTCAAAGAGTTCAAGAAGAAGTAGAAAACAAACTGGAAAACCTCTTAAGGCTCTTCGATCAGATCGGGGAGGAGAATACCTAGTGGAGAATTCCCGGGACTATCTCAAGAAAACGGCATAGTCCACAATGGACACCTCCGGTACACCTCAACTCAAACGGGGTGTCAGAGAGGAGGATCGGACCCTATTGGATATGGTCAGGTCCATGATGAGCTTTACTGATTTACCCTATGTTCCTTTGGGGAGATGCTTTACTCACAGCGATTTATTTATTGAATAGAGTTCCTCTAAATCCGTTTCCTACCACACCGTATGAGAATATGGCATGGTAAGAAACCAAGTCTGGGTCATCTCAAGATTTGGGGATGTCCGGCCCACGTCAAGAGACTACAGGCAGACAAGTTAGAGCTAGGACCATAAGTGCTCGTTTTATAGGATATCCTAAAGAGTCATTAGGTACAATTTCTTACGTCTCAGAGGATCACAATGTGTTTGTGAGCCGTCATGCCATCTTTCTTGGAAAATCAGTTTATCCTTGATAGAGCAGGTGGAGGAAAATTGAGCTTGAAGAGAAAGTCTCTGAAAGCAACGAGTCATGGATCCTATAGAACCCATTCATAAAGAGCCAGTACACGATGTCCCTCGACCACCTCGTAGAATCTAGTAGGGTCTTCCATCCTCCCGATAGATACTTAGGTATACTAGAAGAGGATACGAGGAAATGTTCCTTAGTGGGAGATAGGGATTACATACAGGATCCCAAAACCTACAACGAGGCGATATCTGATATCGATTCCGAGAAATGGCTGGAAGCTATGAAGTCAGAGATAGACTCCATGCATTCCAACCAAGTCTGGACCTATAGTAGACCCACCCAGAAGGTATTGTACCTATTGGATGCAAATGGATCTACAAAAGAGAAGATAGGTTCGGATGGAGAGGTAGAGACCCTATAAGCAAGGCTTGTGGCGAAAAGGGTATAGTCAGCGCGAAGGCATTGACTATCAGGAGACCTTTTTCACCTGTAGCATTGCTAAAATCCCTCCCGAACATTGCTTGCCATTGCAGCATTTCATGATTATGAAATCTGGCAGATGGATGTGAAAACTGCTTTCCTGAATGGATATCTTGATGAAGATATCTATATGGAACAGCCTTTGGGTTTCACTTCCAGTGATGGAGATCACAAGGTCTGCAAGTTGCAAAGGTCCATTTATGGACTAAAGCAAGCATCTCGGAGTTGGCACACTTCTGCAAAAATGGCACAGATGAACAGTGAGTTGGGTCGACCCAAGGAAAACATGAGTCGACCCAAACATCAAGATCCTCAAACAACTCAGAAAATGGTTCTCTGGATTTACTGAGAAGGTCGACCCAAGAAGAAGTTGAGTCGACCCAAGTAAGCCTTGAGTCGACCCAAAGAAAGGTTGAGTCGACCCAAATGAAGAAAGGCTGAAATTCAAGATTCTGAATTTTCTGAAAGTTGGGTCGACCCAAGAAAAGTTTGAGCTGACCCAAGGTTGGGTCGACCCAAGAAAAGTTTGAGCTGACCCAAGGTTGAGTCGACCCAAGAAAAGTTTGAGCTGACCCAAGGTTGAGTCGACCCAAAGAAAGGTTGGGTCGACCCAAGGGAAGGAAGGCTGAATTTCAAGTTTCTGTGTTTTCTGAGAGGGTCGACCCAAGGAATGTTTGAGTCGACCCAAGTGAAGGTTGGGTCGACCCAAGGACAGGTTGAGCCGACCCAAACACGGGCTGAACATAACGGCTAGTTGTGCAGAAATGCTTTTTGGACTCCCAACGGCTATAAACGGCTAGTTTCTTCAATCCAACGGTCAGAAAGGACTATTTGGAGGTTGGAGAAGTATTTAAGAGGGAGTATTCATTAGAGGAAGCAAGCTTTTGGGAAAATACATTAAGTGCATTCAAGAGAGAACCCTAGCAAGGCAAGCTTCATCCAAGTGCTTCATTCAAGAATCAAAGAAAGGGATTGAGCAGATTCAAAGAGGCATCAAGAGCTCCATCCTCCCTTGAAGAATGAAGCATCCTTGACAAAGAAGAGCAAAGCCACTTCAAAGCGATAAATACTTTCTAACTCTTCTTTGTAGTTTATATTGTTTCATATGCTCATTTAGGAGTTTGAATCTTTTCTTTTCATTTGTTAAACACTTTGTAAAGGTTCGTTGGTAAGCCCGCAAAACCAACAAAGGTTTTTGGTGAACCCGGAAAACCAAAGTGCAAAGGTTCGTTGGTGAGCCCGCAAAACCAACAAAGGTTTTTGGTGAACCCGGAAAACCAAAGTGTAAAGGTTCGTTGGTGAGCCCGCAAAACCAACAAAGGTTTTTGGTGAACCCGGAAAACCAAAGTGTATAGGTTCGTTGGTGAGCCCGTAAAACCAACAAAGGTTTTTGGATTGTGAGCCCGGAAAAATCCAACTGTAATCCGCGAGATTATAGTGAATTCCCAAGGGGTCGCTTGGGGAGTGGACGTAGGTGCTAAGGAGAGCACCGAACCACTATATATTGTTGTGTTTGTGTTGTGCATGTGCTTACATTTATTCTTGCATTATCTTCCATCTTTGTTCTAGTTTAACTCATTCAAATAATTTAAGAAAGCATCCACCGCACTTAATTAAGAAAACTTTTAAAACACCAAAATTTAAAAGAAACCAATTCACCCCCCCCTCTTGGCTTGTCACCTTGGGCAACAAGTGGTATCAGAGCAAGGTGCTCTAATAGTACTCATTGATCTCACAATCAAGAGTTAAAGATCATGACAACCCAAGTGGGATGTTCTATGAGTGAGGGACAATTAATTGATAGACCTCCACTATTTGATGGTATAAACTACACATATTGGAAAGCACGCATGCGCATTTTCATTCAAGCACATGACTACGATTTATGGAGTATCATAGTCAATGGGCTACACACAAACACTAATCATGATAAAGAAAGGGCTCAGCAAAATGCAAAAGCCATGAATATTCTATTTTGTGCATTAGATGATAGTGAATTTAATTACATATCTTCTTGCATAACTGCTAAAGACATATGGAATATGCTTGAGGTTAAATATGAAAGCACTAACATTTTTAGCAAATCAAAAATTAGCTTTGAAGAAGATGAGAGGCAAGCAGATATTGAAAACCTATGCCTTGTGGCACACAAGAACGAGGTATGTGTTGAAACACAAAGTGTCTCCTCTTCTGAATATGAAGTATATGATAAAACTGAAGATGATTTTACACTTAATGAGTTACATGATGCATTTCTTGATCTAATGAAAGAACATAAGAAACTCATTTGTAAAAATAAGAACCTGAAGAATGAAAAGAAAATCCTAGTAAATGAAAAAATGAAACTGTCTAATCATTATGAAACACTAATTAAGAAACATACTAATGAAACTAAAATCTTAATTGAGAAAAATAAAGAACTAAATCAGAAAAACCAACTTCTCACTGAAAGCTATGATAAACTTAAGAAAAATAACAAATTGCTTTCAGAAGACAATGAAAGGTTAACTAAAGAAGTTAACAAATTTAAGCCTATAGTTGAAAAATTTACTATTAGCTCTGAAAAGCTGAACTTAATGATAAATAATCAAAGAGCTGAATTTGAAAAGGATGGATTAGGATATCAATCTTGGTACACACAAAAATTCCTTAATGACATGTGTGTTAAATCCTCTACTATCTGTCCTAAAACAGATTCTAATTTATCTGATGAACCTAATAGGCAAAAACAGAAAATTGTAAGTTTATCTACTACTCATGTTAAATCTATGTTTGTTAAATTTAACAAGATGATGCAGAAATTCACTCCTTGTAATCCTAAAATTTGCAAGTCTATGGACAAAATAGCTATTAAGAAAATATGGGTTCCAAAAGGAACAATAATAGCTAACCTACAAGGACCCAAAAGAGCTTGGGTTCCTAAGTTGAAAATCTGAATATTTTCTGTAAGTGTATCTAGCACTCAAGGCTCCAACCAAAAGATGTTAATTTAGACATTGGGTGCTCTAGACATATATTAAAGAATGAAACTTAAAATATACTTAAGAAAAGTAATTGAAATGAAAAGAATAATGAAATTAGTAATCCTTGCATATCATCATTCTCTTTGCCTTAGTATCCAATTAAAACATAAATTGCAGGTATTAATCATTTCTGTGATATAAGTGATACTTTTGGCATGAAAAGAAAATATATCCAAATCACTCCATCTTTCTATATTATGCTTCAGTTATTGATGGATAACTTGCTTAATCAATACTCTTAGAATAACTCTTTAAATTCTCTATATGCTTGATTGAGAGGTCTTATCCATGACATTATCTTCTATTGATCACAAACATAAAATGTCTACTTGGTATAATTTTTTTTTTAAATATATGCATTAAGAATACCAAGATTAAAGAGTCTAGTTTTGGCATATAAAATCAACTCATACTAGTATGGACTTGATCTCAAAAGACCTTGTCATTGGTTCACTTAGATTATTCTTTGCAAGGTCAAAGTTTGCTATGTATGTCATCTAGAAAAACAAACTAGAATCATTTCTAAATCTGAAAATATTGTTTTCACCTTTTAGCCTTTGAAAACTCTTCATAAGAACTTATTTGGATCTCTAGGATTGTGAACCTAGGAGATAAGCTCTCTAATTTTGTAATTATGGATGATTTCTCAAAGCTAATGTTGGTTTTATTCTTGGCACTTAAATTGAAATATTTTCTGCTTTGGCACAAACTTACAAAAGGTTTCAAATGAAAAAGGTTTGCAAACTGTGAAAATTCATGGCACAGCCTTGAAAACCAATTTGTTGATAAAATGGTATTGAATACAATTGTGCTTGCACCAAGAACACTATTGCATATAGGGGTTATAAAAATATATATAAAAAAAAAATATAGAACCTTTGTTGTGTAAGGACAATGCTTTGTGATAGCAGTTGATTAATACTATCATCACAGCTTGTCATATTATAAGGTTTCTATTAAATCTATTTTTAAAGAAAACCCCATGTGAACTCATGAAAAACAGAGAATCAAATGTTGCATACCTTCATGTTTTTCAGTTATACATATTATGTTCTCAAGAATGAAATATATGCCAAATCTGATAAAACAAGTATTTCTTTGGATATTACTCTTTGAACAATGCATATAGAATATTCAATGAAAAGATACTAGTTGTAGAAAGATCAATTTATATTATTTTATTAAAACTAGATCTTTATTGAGAATATAGTTTATCACTTTGATTCTATGTAACAATCTGAATTTTGATAGAAACAATTGTTTAAGATAATTTGATTAAAACTCAACTTGTATATCTTATTGATAATTATCTTAAGCAAATAGAATCTAAGCTAAATTAATTCTGAAAATAAAAAAAAAATTGATTTGACCTTGATGAATCCTTCTATTACCTCACATGCTTGTCCTTGAACCATTTTACTTAATGAAGTTATCTCTTTAGTTCAAGTGACTTGTGCTTGCTTATATTTAGACAATCTCTTGAGTGAAGTGACTTAATATTCAATTATTGTCATATCTTATGTTGAGTCATCTAGTTAAGAAATATGTTGTATGAATGTTTTTGTATCCTAGAGAACCTAATGAATTGCCTTCAAGAAAAGAAAAAGATTTGCTAATGATACAGGATTGTGAGCAAGAAATTCAACTTGAAGACACCTCGATGAAGATACAATAAACATTCTCTTGGGAAACAAAAAAAAAGGAGGAAGATTTCTTCAGCCAAGGGTGTAAAGAATCTAAAAGGTATTTGGCTTGAAGAATGCTAAATCACGGGTAATCTAAACTCTTCTCTTGTGAGTTAGTTGAGCAAAATCAATAGTCTGAAATTATATGGTAGCATGATTAAACCCTTAATTGCTGATCATCTTGATATCATGCTTCATTCTCATGCTAGTGATGATTGTTTCATGGTGTGATTAAATTGAAGTTTACTTTCCTATATAATGCATAACCATGAAATACACAAGTTTATGCCTCAAATCTCTAATTCAAAATAACTTGTGATAAGCTATGAATCATTGGGCATAATGAAAATGCTGTTTGCATGATATACATGCATATGCAGCATATAAGATTATTATTCTTTATTCTGCTCTTTCATGTAAATTACTTGAGAATAACAAAAAGAGAGAGAGATAAAGAAAAAGAGAATGGATATTATTCAAGAGAAGTAAAATCTAAGTAAAGACAAATACTTCAATCTTAAGAAAAAGCAAAACAAGCATAATACATTCGGCACAATTGTGAGACTAATATGAACATTCCTTTGGAAGAGATAAAATCCGTAATTAATTACAGAAAAAAAGTTTGAAGTGAACATTTTAAACCTTCTATATTGCTCATCATAGGGATGGTGTCAATGGGGAGGCAGTGGTAGTACCCGACACTATTTGACCCAACTATTCGGTGTAGGGCATATTAGGGACGGCACAAGAGGGAGGCTAGTGGTAGTACCTCGTGCCCCTTCCAACTCCACCGGATAGGGAGCAAATAGAAGTATAGAGCATGGAAAAGTAATACCAAAAGAAATGAAGATTAGAATGTCACTAAATGGTTAAAGGAAGAAATTCAAAAATAAGGAAATGAATGACAAGATAAATGAAAGTATATAAAAAGCTTGTGAAAAGCCAAATGAAGTTTCGATCACTTGAAAACACACCTTAAGAATAAAATCAGTGTAGAATTATATATAAATAGGGAGAGTTTATTTGAAAAGAATAAATTTTGATCTTTGACATGCTTGCTCTTAATGTTTAATACATGATGTTATGACTTAATGCATATTATGTTTTGCATGTGACATGATATTTTGAATTATGTGTCTTCAATATTCAAAATAACAAAGATCTTTCCTAAATATAACTTGTAATGCTTCAGGCCTATAAAATTTGATTGAAACATGGTATTACCAACAACAACATCATTCTGTTTTAATGAATATATTTTGAAAAATAAAGAAAAGCATAATTTGAATTTGCAAATTAGGCAAAATGAATTGATTCTGATTTATCTTTATCTTGCCTAACATTAGAACATCATGTCCTCCAATTTGTACCAAAATTCAATATGAATTACAAAGATTCTGGATGTGCTCTAATGTTCTTGAAATATGTATTTTCAATCGTAATGATTTAAGATGAGCTACAATGAGAAGATACATATCTCAAATTACAACTTTGAAAGCCTCCTTGAGAATCTTTATGAAATTCAGAATCTGATTTTATATAAAAGCTTAAACTCAATATGAATTCTAGATAAAATTACAGCTTAAGAAAATAGAATAATTCTGATGCCTTGATTGCTTGCCCCGATACGCATCTGAAACATATCATTTTTATCTTCAAAGTGTACTAATATTGGTCTGAATGATGTGTCTTTTGATGATCTTGATTGCAAACAAATATTTTTAATATATGATTTTATTTTGATATTGAAAAGATTATTGTGCTTCATATATACATTGCTGAAAAATCTTGATTAAGAAATTGAGTTCTATAAATACATATACTTCAATGATCATCTATATATTTTTTTCTCTCCTACATTGTTAAAGACTTTCATCAAAATATATATGTATATATATTATTAAAAGAGTGAATGATCTCAAGTCTAGAAATATTTCAGCTCACTCAAATGATTCTTAAAAGAAAGAAAATGTAAATGCTTTTGAAAGAATTTGAGCTTCAAATGAATCATTTTCGGATTAATATTTCAGTACATTTTCTCAAAGATTAAGAGGAAGCATAACTTGTTCTTAAAAGATTAAAAGAGTGATTGCTATAAATTTTGAATAATTCTAGATCACTCTACATTCTTGATATCATAAAGGTTCAGTTTTATTCACGTTTATCATTAAAATCTGAAATTCAACTAAAGATAAGAGAAAGAATACTAAATGTAAAGTGGTATTAAACTTTGTGCTTCATTGAATATCTTTTGAAAGTTGGATTTTTATCTGTACTTAATTGGTAAATCACTTGTTTTGAAAACTAAGTGAAAAGGATTTCATTTGTCTTAGTATTGGAAATTTACTTTGGAATCTACTAATGAGCTCTTATTGGCTTGCACTTTAGTGTTTCAATCATGAGCCAATTCATTTTAATTGATTTTGATGCTATGATCTTTAAAGGAGTAAAAGAAAGTCTTTAAGAGAGGTTTAAAAGAACTTTCAAAGCCCTGAATTTATATATCCTACATTGCATAAATTCATGTCTTGGTATCTATGCTCCAATACTTTTATATCATGAAAGAACTTTGAAGTCATTAAGAATTAAGGATTCAACATAATCTTATATTTTTGAGTATATAAGTTTGATCTTTATCTGCTTTATACTATACTCTAAAAATTAATTAGATTGCTCTCATGTTGCTATTACTTAATATATTAAAAAAAAAAGGAGGATATTGGATTTTCATTCGTGCTTTCTTTGAATATTATTCTGATACTTCTTGAAATAACTTGAAAAAGATTCCATCTACACTTGATTTCAAAACTATCTTTGGAATCTACATTTAGAGATCACTTCTGGCTTACATTCTAAATATCTCATTCCTAAAGCCAAACACATAGAAATAAGATATCATTTTATTAGGGATCATGTGCAAAATGGAAACATATGAGCATATATGCACTGAAAAACAATTAGCCGACATATTCACAAATCCTTGAGTGAAGATAGATTCTGCACGCTAAGGAGGAAATTAGGCATATGTGATCCGTTTTATTGAAGAGATATAAAAGGAAGCAAGCAGTCTCATGATACATTCCTCCATTCTAAAAACCTATGAAACATGAGTCAAACTTGTAATCTATAGATTCTTACTCATTATCATTGTCCAGAAAGAATTTATTAGGATTGGAAGCAAGAAAATTTTTAGAAGCAAAAGGAAGAGAAAGAAAAATTCTGCACTTGGGTCGACCCAACCCAGAATAGGGTCGACCCAACGTTGAGTCGACCCAAAAAATTCTTGAGTCGACCCAATGTCGGGACCCCACTGTTAAAAGGAGGACCCGTGAGCTATCTAGGGCACTGTTTACCCTTTGTCCTCTTCCGAAAACCCCTATTTCCCACTCTCAAATCTTCTCCAATCATCTCCAAACAGTAGATTACTTCAAGATCTTGGAGAAATGGGACCCGAGAGAGCCGTAGCCAAGCGATCCGAGAGAGTCTCACGATCTTGTTTAGAGACTAGGATATGTATCTAGTTCTCATATGTATTTGGTGGTTATCATGCATCTTTAAATCTTGATTGAGGAACATTGTACTTATCTTTATTTGGGCATTAATGTATGAAAATGTTCCTATTTTGATCAATGTAGTATGCAGTTTGTTCTTTATTGCATCTTTTCCCATATATATATTTTTGATGATAACACAAAGGGGAGAAGAAAAGAAAGAGTATATCAATTTAAGAAAAGAAAAAGTATTTTATTTGAGAAGTAAAGAAAGAGTATTAATTTTGGGAGAAGTAAAGATACAGTATAAACAATAAGGGGAGAAGTAAAGATAGTGTTTAGAGTATGTAAGAAAGTGAATAAAGAAGTTATGTAAAGAAAGAGAAATAAATGGGGCAAACAAATTGAAAATCATATAAGAAAGCTTATACATCTAAGGGGGAGCAATTTGTAAAAATGAAACTGTTTTTAAATCAAAAATTTCTATCACAATTCAGAATTGGCACATACAAATTCAGAATTTGGCACGCACCTCTCGCACCCCGATACATAACCTGAAACTCATATTTTAATCTCAAATTTTTGAAGTTTCATTGTTAATGAATTATAAATGAAAGGGGGGACGCCATTCAAAAAGTCAAATTGGCAACTTTTGAATGATATAGGGGGAGATTTCACAAGTATATATGAAAAGCTGAAATTCAGCAATTTAATCCCTTTTATAAACTGGATTTTAAAGACAAGTATCAATAGGCTTATACTCTTTATTTTGTAATCATCAAAAAGGCGGGAGATTGAGGATGATAGTGTTATTTTGATGATTAACAAGCAATTATCTAGAGTATGCTAATAAGTTAAATTGATACTTCATTTATAAGTTCATTACTCTCAGTATATTTGTATGAATTGATATAGAGACATGTCTTTGTTCATTTGAATGAATCTAACCTTGAGATGCAGCAAAGTGTGGATTGAGTCGACCCAAAGGATGATTAGGTCGACCCGGCACATCAAGAAATCATTGGCACACTTCTGCAAAAATGGCACAGATGAACAGTGAGTTGGGTCGACCCAAGGAAAAACATGAGTCGACCCAAACATCAAGATCCTCAAACAACTCAGAAATGGTTCTCTGGATTTACTGAGAAGGTCGACCCAAGAAGAAGTTGAGTCGACCCAAGTAAGCCCTTGAGTCGACCCAAAGAAAGGTTTGAGTCGACCCAAATGAAGAAAGGCTGAAATTCAAGATTCTGAATTTTCTGAAAGTTGGGTCGACCCAAGAAAAGTTTGAGCTGACCAAGGTTGGGGTCGACCCAAGAAAAGTTTTGAAGCTGACCCAAGGTTGAGTCGACCCAAGAAAAGTTTGAGCTGACCCAAGGTTGAGTCGACCCAAAGAAAGGTTGGGTCGACCCAAGGGAAGGAAGGCTGAATTTCAAGTTTCTGTGTTTTCTGAGAGGGTCGACCCAAGGAATGTTTGAGTCGACCCAAGTGAAGGTTGGGTCGACCCAAGGACAGGTTGAGCCGACCCAAACACGGGCTGAACATAACGGCTAGTTGTGCAGAAATGCTTTTTTGGACTCCCAACGGCTATAAACGGCTAGTTTCTCTTCAATCCAACGGTCAGAAAGGACTATTGGAGGTTGGAGAAGTTATTTAAGAGGGAGTATTCATTAGAGGAAGCAAGCTTTTGGGAAAATACATTAAGTGCATTCAAGAGAGAACCCTAGCAAGGCAAGCTTCATCCAAGTGCTTCATTCAAGAATCAAAGAAAGGGATTGAGCAGATTCAAAGAGCATCAAGAGCTCCATCCTCCCTTGAAGAGTGAAGCATCCTTGACAAAGAAGAGCAAAGCCACTTCAAAGCGATAAATACTTTCTAACTCTTCTTTGTAGTTTATATTGTTTTCATATGCTCATTTAGGAGTTTGAATCTTTTCTTTTCATTTGTTAAACACTTTGTAAAGGTTCGTTGGTAAGCCCGCAAAACCAACAAAGGTTTTTGGTGAACCCGGAAAACCAAAGTGCAAAGGTTCGTTGGTGAGCCCGCAAAACCAACAAAAGTTTTTGGTGAACCCGGAAAACCAAAGTGTAAAGGTTCGTTGGTGAGCCCGCAAAACCAACAAAGGTTTTTGGTGAACCCGGAAAAACCAAAGTGTATAGGTTCGTTGGTGAGCCGTAAAACCAACAAAGGTTTTTGGATTGTGAGCCCGGAAAACAATCCAACTGTAATCCGCGAGATTATAGTGAATTCCCAAGGGGTCGCTTGGGGGAGTGGACGTAGGTGCTAAGGAGAGCACCGAACCACTATATATTGTTTGTGTTTGTGTTGTGCATGTGCTTACATTTATTCTTGCATTATCTTCCATCTTTGTTCTAGTTAACTCATTCAAATATTTAAGAAAGCATCCACCGCACTTAATTAAGAAAACTTTTAAAACACCAAAATTTAAAAGAAACCAATTCACCCCCCCCTCTTGGCTTGTCACCTTGGGCAACACAATCAAAACGTTTGATTTCATCAAAAACGAAGAGGAACCGTGTGTTTACAAAAAGGTTAGTGGGAGTGCTGTCGTTTTTCTCGTACTGTACGTAGATGACATTCTCCTGATTGGGAATGATATTCCCATGCTAACCTCGGTCAAGGTCTGGTTGTCAAAAGAATTCTCCATGAAAGACCTTGGGGAAGCATCCTATATTTTGGGAATAAAGGTCTATAGAGATAGATCTAAAAGGATGCTTGGCCTTTCACAGAAGATGTACATAGAGGAGGTGCTGAAGAGGTTCAGCATGAAAAACTCCAAGAGGGGTCTCTTACCCCTAAGACATGGAATTCATCTCTCCAAGAAGATGTGCCCCAACACATCTGAAGAGATTCAACACATGAGCAAGATTCCCTATGCATCGGCAATAGGAAGCCTCATGTATGCCATGCTGTGTGCACAACCTGATATAGCTCTTGCTGTGAGTGTCACAAGCAGATATCAGTTGGATCCAGGCAAGAAGCACTGGATAGCTGTGAAGAACAGTCTTAAGTACTTGAGAAGAACTAAGGACATGTTCTTGGTCTTTGGAAGAAGATCAGAGTTGAAGGTAGAAAGATGCACACATATTGATGATAGAAAGTCTACATCAGAATATGTGCAATTGTGGTTCAGTAAATTGGAAGAGTTCCAAAACAACCGATCATTATAGATTCTACCTTAGAAGCTGAATGTTAAGCCGTTATCTAAGGGTGCAGTGGAAACCTTCTGATTAAAAGTTAATTGCAGAATTAGGTGTAAAGTCATTAGATGCCATAACACTTTACTGCGATAACATTGGCACCATAGCACTAGCTATGGAGCCATGGTCTCATCAGAAGTCCAAGCACATAGAGCGGCGCTTCTATTTCATACGCGACTATGATGTAGAGGTGCAGAGAGTAGACTCCGCGGATAACGTGGCAGACCCGTTCACTAAGCAGCTGAGTCAGCAAAAGACTGAAGCCCACCTTGAGAAGATGGGCCTAAGATATATGACCAATTGGCTTTAGTGCAAGTGGGAGATTGTTAGATGTATGCCCTAGAAGCCAATTTGGCTGACACATTGTTGATTCTAGGGACATAATTTTGTACTTGACTATTTATTATTGAATAAATAAAAAGGCATCTTTTCATTCATATTGTTTATGTGTCTATGAATCGTCCAAGAAATTAATAAGATGATGATACATATTCTCAAGAGTTGAGAATTTAAGCCATGTATCATTGGTGATTAATTTCTAAATGCTCCTGATCAATGGATCATCATGAGGACGGTGATCGATCCGATCAGTGCACAGATCACTTTCCTTCTGGATGGACGAGACTTGAGTCACAGTGTAGGGACACTGAAGTGATAGTGCAGGTGCTTGTTAGAGAACAAGGGTACTGAGCGTGACCAAGACAAGAAGTCACTTGGATGTCTATCCACTCGTCAGTGACTTGCTTGATGTTGCAGTAGTGTGACTGGTCCTTTGACCTGCGGTGCTTCGGCTACTCACAGTGAGGTTATTCTAGTTTGACTGCACACATACATGGTCTCTAGCCATATGGGTCCATGCAGTGTAGATTGGCTGGCAGTAGGTTCACCTGTAGGAGTAGGGTATGCATCTATAAGGAATCTATCGACCTTGATAGAAGAGGAGTGATCCTATGTGATTTGTTAGACTGAGTTCTAAGACCTTGGCCAGGGCAGTAATATAAAGTGGAAAAAGAGTTTTCCACTATCGAACTCAAGTCGAATAAATCTTGACATATGACAGACGATGGGGTTTGACGAGTTGTCCATGACCTCCGTCCTGTAGGGATCCACGATAGTAGGACTGTATCACATGTTAACTGCACCTAGAGGTTCATCATTCCATTCTACTGGGTAGCCACTACATGCTGCTAGGTGTCACTGGTGGATGGTGGGACTCATAGGGATTATCTCGATGATCGATAAACCCTAACGAGTTGAGTTGGAATCGTTCCAACCATTGAAAGGAGTTTTCAATGATATTGAGATAGAGATCACAATATATCTCACTACCAGTCAGAATAGAACCTATGGGGTCACACACACTAGAAGTATTGACCGATCCGATGGTTGAAATCGTGATTAGGAATCACAAGAAATCAATTTGATTGATAAGAAGTTGAAGAAGGAACAAAGGGAATTAATTAATTGGACTTAAACACAAATCCTACTTCGGGTAGGATTCCTAGAGTCCTAATTGGATTAGGACTGGGAATCCTAGTTGGAGTAGACTGGGATTCCTATTTGGAATAGGATTCCTACAATCCTAATGAGATTAGGAATTTTGAATTGGATTCCTACTTGGAGTAGGATTCCTAGAAATCCTAATTAGATTAGGACTTCGGATTCAAATAAAGTCCTAATTGGTTAGGACTAAAATTAAATACATCCTAATTAGATTAGGATTTCTTAAGTCTAAATTAATTATTAATCTAATGAATCAACATGACTCCTAATTGGATTAGGATTGAAGAGTTCAATTGAGTCATGATTCATTCAAGTCCTATTGGATTAGGACTGGCATAGATTGAACCCAATTTGGTTAAGCCTAATTGGATTAGGACTTAACCACATTAGGGCATCCAAATCCTTACCTAATGAGGATTAGGGCAACCATGAAGGAGGGGCACACGCCCCTCCTCCTTTCATTTTGCTTGGTGCGGCAACAAGAGGGGCCGGCGCCCCTCTTGGAATTATTTCAAGGGAGCTCCTAAAAGTTAGGAGCTCCACTTGTTATTTAAAGAGGGCTTCATGGGGGCTGACCTAATAGATGAGATGAGAAGGCTTCTTCCTTGCTGCCGTACGCCCCCCTCTTGCTCCTCCTTTGGTTCAGCCGCCATCAGCAAAGGGAAAAGAAGAGGAGGCGTCTCCCTCCTCTTGGTCTTCTTCCTTGGCTTCAACGCGTGTGAAGAGAAGAAGGCTGCGAAGGGCTTTGATCTTCTTCCTCTTCTTCATCCTTCTTCTTCCTCCTCTCAAGTGCAATCAAGAGTTGATTGAAAGAGAGGACATCAGCCATCAAAGCTATCTCTGCAAGGGAGCTAGCACCCCGGTGAGATAGAGAGCTTGGATCGGATCCTGCTTCGTGTGGATACCCGTAGAGGCCGGACGTTTGAACGGCTTCAAGCGAACCCTCTTCCAAAACCACGAATTCAGATTTGCGGTGATCATCTACCCGCGCAAGGTGAAGATTTGATCTTCCTAATAGTTTTAAAAGTTTTAATTCTTACCTAATTACGAAAGGTCTCGAAACAACGTTTATGCGATGAACGTCGATCCCGCACATGCCTCTTCCGCTGCCACCTGATTTAATTTTTGAAATATCAGCGTCATGGGCGGGTTCCCAACAGAAACCCCGTCGAGCGGCAAGTGACAGGCGCGTGGCCAACGAGCGGAATTCCCCAAGGCTCGGCCCTCGGATACCAGGCTAACCCGATGATCATCCCGGGAGCAGACTAGCCTGAAGCCCCGACCGGTCGCCTCGGCTTGCGCCAGCCTTGGCCGACCAACGAGCGGAATTCCCCGAGGCTCGGCCCTCGGATGCCAGGCTAACCCGATGATCATCCCGGGAGCAGACTAGCCTGAAGCCCCGACCGGTCGCCTCGGCTTGCGCCAGCCTTGGCCGACCAACGAGCGGAATTCCTCGAGGCTCGGCCCTCGGATGCCAGGCTAACCCGATGATCATCCCGGGAGCAGACTAGCCTGAAGCCCCGACCGGTCGCCTCGGCTTGCGCCAGCCTTGGCCGACCAACGAGCGGAATTCCCCGAGGCTCGGCCCTCGGATGCCAGGCTAACCCGATGATCATCCCGGGAGCAGACTAGCCTGAAGCCCCGACCGGTCGCCTCGGCTTGCGCCAGCCTTGGCCGACCAACGAGCGGAATTCCCCGAGGCTCGGCCCTCGGATGCCAGGCTAACCCGATGATCATCCCGGGAGCAGACTAGCCTGAAGCCCCGACCGGTCGCCTCGGCTTGCGCCAGCCTTGGCCGACCAACGAGCGGAATTCCCCGAGGCTCGGCCCTCGGATGCCAGGGTAACCCGATGATCATCCCGGGAGCAGACTAGCCTGAAGCCCCGACCGGTCGCCTCGGCTTGCGCCAGCCTTGGCCGACCAACGAGCGGAATTCCCCGAGGCTCGGCCCTCGGATGCCAGGCTAACCCGATGATCATCCCGGGAGCAGACTAGCCTGAAGCCCCGACCGGTCGCCTCGGCTTGCGCCAGCCTTGGCCGACCAGCGGAAGAATTTTTTGAGGCCTAACCCTCGGATGCCTGGCCTAGCGCCGGAAGAATTTCCTGAGGCCTAACCCTCGGATGCCTGGCCTAGCGCCGGAAGAATTTCCTGAGGCCCAACCCTCGGATGCCTGGCCTAGCGCCGGAAGAATTTCCTGAGGCCTAACCCTCGGATGCCTGGCCTAGCGCCGGAAGAATTTCCTGAGGCCTAACCCTCGGATGCCTGGCCTAGCGCTGGAAGAATTTCCTGAGGCCTAACCCCCGGATGCCTGGCCTAGCGCCGGAAGAATTTCCTGAGGCCTAACCCTCGGATGCCTGGCTAGCGCCGGAAGAATTTCCTGAGGCCTAACCCTCGGATGCCTGGCCTAGCGCCGGAAGAACTTCAAGAGTCAGGAGTCGGCGAGACGCTACCAAGAGTTAAGAAGAGGAAGGACGAAAGTGAAATGAGGAAATACTCTGTTTGCATTAACTTTCGTTGCATCAGGGCCGAGACCCATACAACATGGCAAAACGCCAACATACAAAGAAAAGAACAAAGAAAAGTACAGAGAGTCAGTTTGGAGGAACCCCTGAGTCGGGAACGGCGAGCACGTCCACGAAGGGTGGGGAGACGGTTGGAGAATCGGCAGGCAATGGCATCGGAGGGGAGTCGAGGAGGGAGACCCCACTCAGGTCAATTCCGGGGTATTTAGCGGACACCCTTGCCAGGCCTTCATCGAAGCCTAAGGCAAAGGAGTCGGACCCCGCGTCCGACATGTCACGGATGAACTCGGCGGACTGACGATAGGCCTGTACCGCCTGACGCTCAATTTCCGCGCTCTTCTCGGCCAGCGCAGCCTCCGCTCGCTCCGTAATCTGAGCTTTCGCTTCCATGACCTTCGCCACAATCCGGTCGTCCGCCTCGGAGGAGACCCTCAGCAGATCGGCCCGAGCCTCCATGTGCCTCGCCTCAGCAGCGACGCGAGCAGCCTCAGCCTCCTCCAGGCGCGAATGAAGCTCCTGGTTGCTCGCACGAGTCCCCTCCAAGGCCGACTCCAATTCGGCCAGCTTGGCTTCAAGAGATCGGGTTCGGTTGCGGGCGTTGTCGGCCGACTGCTGGGCCTTCTCCCACCTCTCCCGGAATCGGCAGCCTTCCAGGACTGCTTTTCGGCCCGCTCCTCCGCCTTCCTGATCTCGCTTTCGAGACCCGAGGCAACCTTGAGTTGCTCCTGAGCATCCAACAGTTGCCTCTCGAGGACGGCGAAGCCGAGTGCCCGCTCTTCGGCCACCTGGAGCCTCGTTTCGAGGTCCCTGGTCGTCCTCCCCGCCGCAGCCTGGCCTCCCTCCTCTACAGCTTTCAGTCGGCTCTCGTCCTCGCCAGAAGCCTCGCCTGTTCCTCGTGGCTCTCCTCCAGGCGGATCATGTACTGGGCGAGCTAAGAGATAGGAAAAATGAGAGCGTCAGACGGGGATCAACAGAGCCAATAAACGATGAAAGCGACCAAAAGAACACTCACCGACATGAGACAGACGCAGCTGGCAGCTCCGACTTCAGGGATGCTCATCTGCCGGACCTGCCTACGGTCCCTCTCCAGCAGCACCGTCTCGACGAGGTTTCGGGCGCCGGCGAAAGTGAAGGCCGACCCCGACTTCGCCCCGGAGCCGGACGGTGGTTCTGCAGCCTTACCCTTACCCATCGCTTGGGAGAGAGTCATGCCAACCGTGCGCGGGGCAGGGGCCACGCCAGAGATCGACAGGGTCCCGCTCAGCCGGGGCCTCGGCGCGCCCCCCCTTCTCGTATCATCCGAAGACGACCGAGTCGAAGATCGGGCTAGGGACCGACTGCGTCCGACCCGGCCGCCCCGGGCGCGCTCGGATGACACCTCCGGAAAAAACGATAGTCTCATCACTGGAGGGCTGATACGGCGTCAACTGTCGGTCCGAGCCCGCGGCGTCCCCCTGATCGATGGGCCCGGACCCGTCTGTCGGCGTCGGAGTCGCCTGCTGGCGGGCTTCTTCGCCGGTGGGACCCCGCTCGGAGGAGTCCGTTTCTTCCTCTGGACCGCTTCCAGTAGGGACGCCCTACTAACAGCCATTGCCTTGTCCGACTGCATGATGTCGTCGATTTCTGCAAAAAGGACGAGATGGTTAGAAACTAAGAAACCGATGGAAAGAAGAAAGGAAAGAGGAGAAAAGAGCTAAAAAAGAAGAAGTGGTGGCGGGCTCACGGTCGGCGGGGACCGAGCTCAGACCCGACGTTCACCAAGGCATCCTCGGAAATAAGGCTAGCCACCGGGGGGAGCCGGCCCTCGGCAACCAACCCCCTCAAGACGGCGACGCCATCGGACTCCTCCCTCGACAACCTTGATAGGCCGATCGGGGACTTCATCGGCGTCTCCCAGGTTGTCCCGATTCCCCAAGAGGGATCTACGTCGATGAAAAAGAAACGCTCCTTCCAGCCATGAATGGAGGAAGGAGCCTCCTTGACGAGGCCGCACCCTCGCCGCGCCGCAAAGCACCACCACCCTCTGTCCCGGGGGTGGCCGTTCAGGCCATAGCATTCCCAAAAGACGTTCAGGGTGGCGGAAACCTCGTGCATGCAGCAGAGAACCTGGAAGGCCGTCAGGGTACGCCATGAGTTCGGCACCAGTTGCGTCGGCGCCACTCTTAAACCTCAAAGCACCTGCACGACTAAGTCCGAGAGGGGAAGGCGGAACCCAGCCCGAAGGATGTCCTCATTGATGGCGACCTTCCCTGGAGGAGGATGGGACATCCTCTCCTCAGGCCCCAGGAGCGTAACATTGCAGGTTTCGGGATGGTGGTACCGGGCCACGAACCTATCTAGGTCTTCGGGGACCAGCTCCGACTGAATGCGGTCTGCTCTTACTTCGTCCATCCCTAACGGCCAGTGAATCTACGGTCAGGACGGGGTCAAGAGGGGAGAAGGGACCGGAACGACTGGGGTACACTGATACGAAAGGAGAAAGTACGGAGGGCCCTAAATTGCAGAGTGGGGCAACTCACCGGAAGGGAAGGAAGAACGGCTCCGAGAGCGCCAAAGGAGGAGCGAACGAACAGTCCGACGGCAACGGCAGCAGCACAAGGGAGAAACTCGAGGATGCCTGTGAAGAGAAAGGCGGACGGGGGAGGGCCCCCGGTTAAATAGGCGGAAAGGCGGGTGACGCCTCGGTGGCGCCAGAGGACGCCTGGCTGCCGAAGGTTCGTTCGTGACCCAAAGGCGAATCGACGCCATTAAGGAAGGATGTCCGCCGAAATCCACAGACCGCCAGATCAGCGACAACCGCCATACGCCGTAAAGAAGGCGGGGAGCTCGAAGCGCGCGCGCCTTTCCGAGGGATGGCGGCAATCTCGAAGCATCACTCCCTCCACCCGTTCCCCTCCTGGTTCCAGGCTCGGAAGTGGGGGGCTTACTGTTACGGGGGAACTTAGCCACCATGCCCCACGTGACCGGCACGCGCGCCCGGGAAGACTACGGCTGCCCCTTGATCCAGCAATCCGACCTCGGGTCGGATATCTTCGGCTCCGCAGCCCGACCCCGAGTCGGCTGCCCCTTGATCCAGCAATCCGACCTCGGGTCGGATATCTTCGGCTCCGCAGCCCGACCCCGAGTCGGCTGCCCCTTGATCCAGCAATCCGACCCCGAGTCGGCAATCTCTGACAACAACAGACTGTTCCCCTGAGGCACGCCGCGGCCCCCTACTCCACTACTCCCTGCAACAGCCGTATCCGACGCTGTTTCACGATCCCCTGTAACAGCCGTACAAAGCGGAACTCCACTACGCCCTGCCATAGCCGTACCCAGCGCTGCCCCACGACGCCCTGTAACGGCCATGTCAGTGGCAACCCCATCGCGCCACACGATGACCAATCCCCAAAAGAACCCCCCAGCCTGGTATATATGCGGCTGGGGGGAAAGGGGAGGGTAAGCAAGATTTTCCAGAGTATCATCTTACCTGCTACCTCTCCTTCTCCTTCGATCTTCCCTAACTTGATCGTCGGAGGGCCCCCACTACCCCGGTGGTGGTGCGAGGCTTGCTTGCAGGTTTCCCGGTGGAAGGTGGAGCGCAACCGAAGCAATTCCAAGGGAACCCCGTTCACACCGCTGTGCCAATCGTTCTCGGTTTGAACCCCCAGCAACACAAGCCAATCTCGTCCGCATCCAAAGCATCTTCCAAGTCATTCTTTTCCCCTGTTTCTCCGCGTTGTAACCATGTCACCTTCCTCCTAGATTTCTTCTCAGCCGCTTCCCAAACCGAGATCAATCCATCTTCTCCGTGATCTTCTTCTCCCGGATAAGCTCCAATCCGCCATTCAGCCGTATCCTCTTCCTCCTCATCTCCTCCATGTCCGTCCCAGCTCACCATATCTGTGATTCATCTTCATCTCGTGGCCAGTCAAATCCCGAGCTTCACAGGTTGTTTCCCGTTCGGATCAAACAACTAAATGCATAGCATCCCACATGATCCTCCGTTTGTGATCTATCCCACATCCAACAGGATTCCCAGCTCATTCCTCCCGTGTCTTCATCTCCAAGGCTTCCGGAACAGCTCCTCCCGCGATGCTTGCCAAAAAAACAAACTTCTATCTTTATCCAACATTCAAACACCAGCCGAATCTAGATCCTCTCGTTTCGGATCATCTCCCAGCCTATCAATGGATGAGTCTACGCGTTCTTCCCAGCTCTACAACAACCATTCCGAGCTTCACGGCAAGGAACTCCATCCTCCCCTATTTTGGAACAGGATCCCAACTCGTCTTCACAGCATCTGGAAGCCAGCAACCGTCCGAGATCCTCTCCAAAGCCTCCTCCATCGACAAGGGATCAGCTCCCAGTTACGTTCCCAGCACCTCATCCACGGATGTAATCCATCTCTTCTTATCCAAATCCCCTGCATTCTAGAGTCATCTTCTCCGAAAATAAAGCAACTGTGAGCCACTTCCTCCCAACCGAACTAGCATTCCAGCCGTTCGGATGGACTTCATCTTCCCAACGTCCGGCTTCAACGCATCTTCTCCTTTGATCAGCATCCCAGCAGCCGGATCTAAGATCCGAACCACAGCAGTCCAACGAATCAGTCCAAACTTCATCCCAATGGGCAAAGGGTTCATCCCTTATCCATGACGTGAAACGAAGAAGAGGAGAAGGAAGGCGCGCAGCCTATAAAAGGGCAACCGTGAAATAGAGAAGGCATTCCAATCTCTTTCTCAGGAGGGAATACCAGAGAAATAAAAAATAAGCAGAGGAGGAAGGGAGGAAGGAATCAGGAAAGGAAGGGAGGAAGAAATGGGAAGCTCTTCGCACTGCCTGCTATCGTCCACAACTATATGCAGGCTGATTTCTTCTCCAGGGCTGGATGCAGCCCTAACAAAGGAATAAGGATTTTATATTTGATTTATATTCTTGGGGGTTGTATGAACTTAATGTTTTTAATGGATATCTTCTTTTGGAATCATATTTAATTTCTGTGATTTTAAGTATGATGTTCGTACAACTGTTCTCATGATCACTAGGTAAATATAAGATAATCCATGCTTAGGGAAGATGCGATGTCTGCCACCTTAGATTAGGGTAGACATTTCATGCAACTGAAGATGGATTATGCCCAAATTACTTTTGTGGAATTTTTATTTAAATGTTATTAGGCTTGTAGCCAATTTGCATGTTATCCAAGAACGAAATAAAATATAAATAACCCTTGTTCCGATGTTAGTGGTGAATTCCATGCCCTAGGTTCCTCCAACTGATATCCTTTTAATTGCATTTTTATTAAATTCCTTAGTTTAGTTTTTCTTCACAAACTCTTCCTTTTAAATATTTTATTTTAAGAAAAATAACTATACCCCAATCCCTGTGGATCGATACCCGTAATCACTATCCTACTAGATACGTGCTATTGCGTGGTCTTTAAAGTTGACTATCAGTGGCACCCTGCGGGCATTCTCTGACAAAATGACCCGGCTGTCCATACCTGTAGCACACTCCCTGACCCATTCTGCATCTGCCAGGGTGCTGCTTCCCACATATGCCACACACTGGCCATGATTGGAACTTGGATTCAGTTCTGGCCATAGTGACCGGAGGACGAGTGCTGATGGTAGAGAAGCATCCTGTGACTGACCTCTTCTCCTCCACTTCCTCTTACGTGGGCAGGTGGAGCTGAGCGTACAGACTGCTCCGTCGGGCCCTCCGGGAAGACTTGCTCCCTCAGATCTCGGCTGCTTTGCCCTTTCCCCTTACTCATTTTCCTCTGTTCTCTTTCAGCCCTTTCCTTTTTGTTTCTGATTTTCCCGCTTTATAATGCAGTGCTGGCAGTAGAGGTCCCCACCTGATACCAAGCTTTGTCACGACCCCCGCCCCGTTCCCGGCGGGCCGCCGCAATGGTCCTAGGGTGCGGGTAGGCATAAGGCGGTGGCCACCGCGTAGAACCCTACTACCTATCAGTCATCAATAAATCTTGAAAAATTTGGCATGATGCATGCACAAAATGATCACTTTTCCTATAGTGACCTGTCAGGATTATCTCAATAGATACAACACACTACCTGTCAGAGCAGCAATCACATAATCCGTCACATAATGAACCTGGACAATATATATCAATACATTATCTCAGGCATATAACTCATATGTATAAAAATCTGGATCCCATTCCATCCATGGTCAAACCCATATCCACAACAGGATCTATGACTGTAACTATACACTATATACAACAGAAGGTTTATAATACACCAAAAGGGTATAAACCTCTATCTACATTATACTATACTATACTATGAAGCGGCACAGCTAGCAGGCAATCTCTAACCCTGCTCTTCTCTATACAATACCTGCCCTGCAATCAAAAACACCAAACTGGGGAGTGAGTATATAAATACTCAGTGAGTGGAGTAGAGAGTACTATGCACATGAGACAAGATATAATCATGGCTCGAGGTGAAATCTCAAGAGCAATAACAAGATGAACATGATCTCAATATAGAGAATATGGAGTAAATCATCAATATCACCACAATCAATATCAACTCATCTGAAGCATATATGGAATAATCAAGTAAACATATATGCTACTCATGAATATGCTCAACAGATCATAATGCTGGAACATACAAATCAGGTGTCAATATGCTGAAATCATTACTAGACAGCTGTCGGGAGGTGGGTTTTACGCCCCAGGCGAACCAGCAACAACTCCCTACTGTCAAATGCATATGCAAGATAAGACACCACACTAATCATGTAAATGCCGGCCAGTATCCAGAATAGAAATCCATCTCACATCTACATACTAAATGGCACCTCGCTGAAATTCTACATCCGCGGAAAGCCATACTGCACCTCGCGGGGTCTTACTATGCCCGGCGGCAAGCAGAATATAAGTCGTAGGACCGGCCGATCCTACGCCTAGGGCCGTGTCCCCCCTAGGAAGGGACTGGGCTCCGCCCACCCAGAAGGCTACTATGTGCACAAAGGCCGATGTTCAACCCCATCGACTATAGGTGTCCTGCAGATACTGCCAAGCCATGCATAAATGCCATAATGCACCCTCCCAATACTCTACTAAAAAGGAGCATAATCAAGACTACCACTCACTCGGCCACGACCCAATTATAACTAACATCAGGGTTGGGAGTGAGGAATCAGGGGAGTACAATGCAACTCAATATACCATGAGAAGGGCTCTACAAGTCTTTGAAATAGAGGAAATGAAATCAATCTACAAAAGAAGTCATTTTACAATTCAGATCCAATTTAATTACTCATAAAGGAGTATAATCAAAGCTACCACTCACAAGTCTTTGAAATAGAGGAAATGGAATCAATCTACAAAAGAAGTCATTTCACAATTCAGATCCAATTTAATTACTCATAAAGGAGTATAATCAAAGCTACCACTCACAAGTCTTTGAAATAGAGGAAATGAAATCAATTTACAAAAGAAATCATTTCACAATTCGGAATCAATTTGATTACTCATCAACCCCTCGTAATTCCTCTCAATGTTCCCTCAAATGCATGTACAGAATAATCAAGCATAGAGAATCAAGATTATAGAGGAATCTACTACAACAATCAATCAATAAGCTCAGGTGGAATCAAGTCACACTTGGCAACATTCATAAAAATGAATAAGGAATGTGCTCATGGTGCAAAGTACAAGCTCCCACTCACCTGCCAATCCGGCACGGCCTCGATACGCCTCTAGAATTTTACAGTAGGCAGCAGGGGACTTCTTCCTCTTGTTCCCTAGCTTCTTGCCCAACTGTGACATGCATTTACAATACATTTAGTTTTGTATCAAGGGCTATAATCTACGTGCCAATTATAATATAGGAGACTTTAATTGATTCAACTCCCCATTTCCTAAATATTTTCTTTTCTTTCTTTTTTTCTTTTTTATTAATTAACTCACCATTTATGTGTATTAGGGACTCCCTTGCATGAGTACAAGGTCCCCTTAGCTTAATCTGGGCTTAATACCCTATTATGGCATGAAATCCCCTATTTTCCCACTCGGATGAACAGTAACCCGGACTGACAGCCGGTTACTTCATCCTGGGTTTGATCCACTTTCCAAACTCCAAATTTGATGAAATTTTTACCTAACATTCTACACTCATAGAGGATTCCAAAGAGTAACATGCATTGCTATCGAAGGTCGTTTGGCCCCCTAAATAATTCGCCGAATTTGGGACTTCGACACAATTTTTCCGTAATGCCGGAAAAATTTGTCAAAATCCGATTTT
>NW_024069398.1:0-20000 GCF_009389715.1 Phoenix dactylifera
CGGGCGCGGGCGCGCGGGCGGGCGCGGGCGGGCGGGCGCAGGCGGGCGGGCGCGCGGGCGGGCGCGGGCGCGCGGGCGGGCGCGGGCGGTCGGCCTGCTGGGCGCGCGGGCGGGCCGGCGCGCGGGCGCAGCTGGGCGCGGGCCTGGGCGCGCAGGCGTGGCTGGGCGCGGGCCTGGGCGCGCAGGGGCCTGGGCGTGCGCGGGCCTGGGCGTGCGGGCACTGTGGGCGCGGGCACTGTAGCAGGCGAGGTTCGTCCTGCCGAACCTCGCCGCACTGTAGCTGTCTGCTGGCGGCCTGGCTGTGCGTGGGCACTGTAGCTGGCGAGGTTCTTGGCCAAGAACCTCGCCGCACTGTAGCAAGCGAGGTTGGCTGCGGCAGGATTTGGCTGCGGCTTGGCTTTGGCGGGGCGGTGCGCGCGGCGGGTTCGGCCAAGGTTGGGCATGCTTGGCCAAGGCTTGGGCATGCATGGGCACATGTTTGGCTTGGCCGAGGTTGGGCGTGCTCGGCCGCATGAAGGGGCTTGGCCAAGGCTTTCCAAGCAAAGTAGTTGGCCTTGGCTTGACCCCCCGTTGGCCTCCTTGTGGTCCGATGGCCCTCTTTGGTTGGCATGGCTACTTTGGCCCTCAGTTGGTGTGCGATTGTTGCTCTTCTTGCGGCGTGGCTTGCGGGGGTCCTCAACACGCTGTCGGGCGCGCGTGGGCGCGCGCAAGCGAGCGCGCGCAGGCCGCTGTCTAGCGGGCGTGCGACATGCGGCGAGGTTCGCTGGGCCGAACCTCGCCAGGAGGGCAGGGGTCTGCAGGCGGGCGGGCGCACGCGGGCGGCAGGCAGGTGGGCGCGTGCGGGCGGCTGGCGGGCGGGCTCGCGCGGGCGGCAGGCGGGCGGGCGCGCGCGGTCGGCAGGCGGGCGGGCTCGCGCGGGCGGCAGGCGGGCAGGCGCAGTCTGCGGCGAGGTTCGCTGGCCCGAACCTCGCCCGGGCGCGCTGGGGGCATGCGGGCGTGCGGCCAGGTGCCCAGGCTGGCGAGGTTCGGCTGGCTGAACCTCACCAGGCCTGTGCCCAGCCAGATTTGGCCGCAGCAAGGCCCGGGGCTGCACGCGGCGGTCTTGGACGGGCGCGGCTTGGGCCGCGCATGGGTGCGCCGTGCCTTGGGCATGCTTGGCCGACTCTCGGCTGACCTTGGACATGCTTGGCCAAGCATTGGGAGCCTTGGCTTGGCCAAGGTTTGGCCAAGTGTGTTGAGGCTTGGCCAAGGCTTGGCCAGGTATGAAAAGGCTTGGTCAAGGCTCGGCCACCCCTCCAAGCGAGGTAGTTGGCCCAGATCTTGAGTTGGGCCGTTGCATGACCAACCTTTGGCATCATCCGGGCGCGGGCTCCTCCATGGTTGTGGGATCCAACGGTGGTGCATGAGGGGGGTCCGCAACATTCCCCCTTCCTTGAAAATTATCCTTGTCCTCAAGGATATAGCATGGATACCGCTGGATAACTTTGGCATGGTCTTCTCAAATAGCTTCCCTTGAATGAACACTTGCCATATTTTTCTTCTTTCTTTCACCTTCTTTAAGATCCCCCGATGAGCCTCAAGCAACCTTCAAATTTTTGGAGGTAGCCCCTCCAACTCCGTTTCTTTCCGGTTGCCTTCATCATGTTGTTGGCCGGTCAACTTCAAGAATATTTTTAATGCCGGCTCAACCTTGGGCAAAGGCCAATCTACCATGGCCTCAAACTTGCACCGATCCTTCTTCACTTCTTCTCCCAAAGTGATGAGGGTAAAACACTTCAACTCCGGTTGGGTGAGGGTATGTATTGCGAGCTTGATGGGGAAGTGGCGCATATCCGAAATGGACATCACAACCTCCACATGTTCCTCATTTGTCGTATCTTGAAGGATGGACGATCTTTGCAAGGCATGCAAAGGGGGCTCGGCCTCCTCCTCTTTTGCACTACTTCCGGCCTCATCTTCATGTTCAAGCTCTTCCCTTTCTTCTTCTAAAATTTCAGATTTGGTGGCTTCATCTTTGCTTCCCACTTGTCTCATCTTGGTTTCCTCGGGTTGTCCCTCAAGCTTTTGAGCATGGGAAAGCTCCTTCTTGGGTTGTCTCATGTGATCATGGCTTGCCCCAAGCTTCATACACTTTCGGGCCTCCTCTAACTCTCGTTTTATCATCATCGATTGGCCCTCTCTCCACCTACTTTCTCCATAGCCATGCTCCCCATGGTGGCTAGCATAGCTACTTGCTCCTTGAGTACTCCTATACTCTCCTCTTCTTTCTTCTTCTCTCCACCAACTATCTTTCTTTTCTTCTCTTCTCTTTTCTTCTCCTTTCTTTTCTTCTCTTTTCTTTTCTTCTCGATCCCTCACTTGGCCCCGCCGAGAGGCGTGCGACCAATGTTCATCTCTCCTCACTTCTTTCTCCCTTTTTCTCTCTTCTTTTCTTCTTTCTTCTCTCATCCTCATATACTCATCTTTTCTCTCTCTCTCTTCCCTATCCCTTAGATTCTCTCTAATCTTGGCTAGGGTCACATTCGCCCTCTTCAAACATGCCTCACTCTCCTCCATAATGCTTACCATATTAACCCAAAATAGAATTTGAAATTTTCTTAGGGTTGTAGGCGTTACCTCTTAGGAAGAGATCTTCCTAATGAAACCTCTCAATGAAAGCACCATTGTTGGAGGGCGGCTCTCGGCCCCGAGTCGCCACACCAAGCCTTGCACCTTGGCTCCTTGCGGACGCCTTAGAAACGTAAGAACGCGGGCCGAACGGGTAACGCCGGGTGCTATGCACTCCTTAGGACGGTCACGGATACAAGTCAAGGGAGCGGGCCTACTGGCTGCAGCTTGGCCCGGTCCTTGGCTCGTCGGGAATGATGGACGCACTCCTTCGGATGGCCGTGGGAATCAAGTCAAGGGGCGGGTCTACTGGTTGCAGCTTGGCCCGACCCTTGGCTTGAAGAGAAACAATCACTCACAAGAAGATATGTAGAGGAAAGCTTAAGGATTGATTCTATTCCCAAAATGAAGCTACAAGCAAAATATCTAGAGGAAACTATGATTGGTCTCCCCTAACCCAAGTCCAAGAGCAAGCTCAAGGACCGAATACAATAGGGACAAGTCCCTCCCAAGCCCTTAGGCCGAATACAAGTGGAAACACTCACAAGACAATGGTTCAAAAGTTTGTTCCAAAGATCCCTAAGGATGTCCCTCTATGGCTTATTTATAGCCTTAAAAGTCTTCATATGGATGCCCAAATGGATGGCTAAGGCATGGCTTCATAGGGCCTAGGCATGGCTAAGGCCATGGTTGCTTGTGGCACAAGGCTGCATGCTTGGCATGGTTGCTGCAGCAAGGTCCTTGGCAAGGCTGTGGCATGGGCTGGCAGCATGGCTGGCAGGGCTGTGGCAGGCTGCAGGGCATGGCTGGGTGCTAACATGGCTGTGGCAGGGCTTTGGCATGGTGCTGGCAGGGCTACAGGGCCATGGACATGGCCTGGCAGGGCTGCAGGCCAAGGCAGCAGGCCATGGCATGGCTACAGGGTGGAATGGCCCTTGGCAGGGCCTGGGCAGATGGCAGGCACGGCCTGGCACTGGGCAGGCCAGGGAATGGCCTTGGCTAGGCGGCTGGCAGCAGGGCTGGTCGGCAGCAAGCCTGGCAGGGCACTGGGGCACGGCTGCAGGGCGGCCAGGGGCTGGCAGGGGCGCTGCAGGGTCGCTGGGGCGCGGCAGGGCCGCTGGCAGGGCGCCTGGGCGCGCAGCAGGGCGTCTGGGCGCGCGGCAGGGTGCGGCAGGCGCGACAGGCAGCGCGGCAAGGCGCGCGGCAGGCGGCGCGGCAGGGCGCGGCAGGCGCGGCACGGGCGCCGAGGCGTGGCAGGGTGCGCGGCAGGGCGCGCAGGGCTGTCGGGCGCGCGTGGGCGCGTAGGCGGCGGGCGCAGAGGCGCGGTCTTCGGCGAGGTTCGCAGGCCCGAACCTCGCCCGGTGCGCTGGCAGGGCCTGGCGTGCGTGGGCGGCCATGGCAGGCCGCTGTCGGGCGTGCAGGCGGGCGCGCGCAGGCCGCTGTCGAGCGCGCGTGGGTGCGCGCAGGCCGCTGTCTGGCGGGCGCAAAACATGCGGCGAGGTTCGCTGGGCCGAACCTTGCCAGGAGGGTAGGGGTCTGCGGCGGGCGGGTGCATGCGGGCGGCTGGCGGGCGGGCGCGCGCGGCCTGCAGGCGGGCGGGCGGGCGGGCGCGGCCTGCAGGCGGGCGGGCGCGTGCGGCCTGCAGGCGGGCGGGCTCGCACGGGCGGCAGGCGGGCGGGCGCAGTCTGCGGCGCGGTTCGCTGGCCCGAACCTCGCCCGGGCGCGCTGGGGGCGCGCGCGCGCGTGCGCGCAGGCGGGCGCCTGGGCGCGCGGGCATGCGGCCAGGTGCCCAGGCTGGCGAGGTTCGGCTGGCTGAACCTCGCCAGGCCTGTGCCCAGCCAGATTTGGCCGCACGCGAGCGGTCTTGGACGGGCGCGGCTTGGACGGGGCTGCACGCGGCGGTCTTGGACGGGCGCGGCTTGGGCCGCGCATGGGTGCGCCGTGCCTTGGGCATGCTTGGCCGACTCTCGGCTGACCTTGGACATGCTTGGCCAAGCATTGGGAGCCTTGGCTTGGCCAAGGTTTGGCCAAGTGTGTTGAGGCTTGGCCAAGGCTTGCCCAAGTATGAAAAGGCTTGGCCAAGGCTCGGCCACCCCTCCAAGCGAGGTAGTTGGCCCGGATCTTGAGTTGGGCCGTTGCATGACCAACCTTTGGCATCATCCGGGCGCGGGCTCCTCCATGGTTGTGGGATCCAACGGTGGTGCATGAGGGGGGTCCGCAACAGTGGCGCGGGCGCGCGCGCGCGGCCGTGGCCTGGGCGCGCGGCGGGCGCGCGGCGTGGCCTGGCGCGGCGCGCGCGGGCGGCTGGGGCGCATGGGCGCGGCTTGGGCCGCGCACGGGCATGCCATGGCTTTGGCACGCTGGGCACCATCTTGGCCGACCTTGGAGGCACTTGGCCAAGCATTGGAGGCCTTGGCTTGGCCTAGGCTTGGCCAAGTGTGAATGGGCTTGGCCTATTGCGAAGAGTCACGGCAAAGGTTCGACCGAAGCTCGCAGCGCCCCGGACGGAGCCGGGCCGCTCCCGCCTTTGCCACGGCGCACGGGCGCTGCCGCCGTCCGGCCGTCGCGGCGGCCGTGCACGGCACTTCGGCTTCCTCCGTCGGCCCTCCCGGGACGCGCGACCCGTGCGACCGGGACGCGCATTCCCGTGCGACCGGGACGCATGTCCGGGCTGTTCCCGTTTGCAACGCTCCTCGGTACTTTGGAATGCTTGGGGTGGGCTTTGGGCGGATGCCTCGCTGGGGTGGTAGGGAGGGGGGGCTGCTGCTGCCGCGGCGGGCCTTCCGCTCCACTCCGCACAAGTCCGTCGCCTCACGGAGGGCATGCCCGGCACCGTTCGTCCTCGAGGATTCGGCCCGTCGGCTCGCTCGGATGGGCCACGCGCAGTGGGCCCACGACGGATCCGGCACGCTCCTTCCGCTGGCGTGGCGCTCGGTCTACGCCTCCGGCCGGCCCTTGCGGCGGCCGTGCGCGGCGCTTCGGATCAGTCGGCCCGTCGTCCCGTCCCTAACGAAGTTTTCGCTGCCGCGTGCGCGCGGAGTTGGATCGGCCTTACTTGGTTCGATCCTCTTCGCCCTCGCATGTTGCGTGGGCTCGGTCCCGTCCCGTTCGGTGAAATCTTTGCCCGCTCTGGTGCGTCCCTGTGGGTTCCTTTGTCGGTTTTGCAGGTTCGGCCGGGCCTTCCGCGCCGGCCCGTCGGCTCGCTCGGACGGGCCCCGCGGAGTTGGCCCACGACGGAGCCGGCACGCTCCTTCCGCTGGTGCGGCGCTCGGCCTACGCCTCCGGCCGGCCCTTGCGGCGGCCGTGCGCGGCGCTTCGGATCGGTCGGTCGGTCGTCCCGTCCCTCACGAAGTTTTCGCGGCCGCGCGCGCACGGAGTTGGATCGACCTTACTTGGTCCGATCCGTCGCCCTCGCATGTTGCGTGGGCTCGGTCCCGTCCCGTTCGGTGAAATCTTTGGCCGCTCTGGTGCGTCCCTGTGGGTTCCTTTGTCGGTTTTGCAGGCTCGGCGTCGGGCCTTCCGCGCCGGCCCGTCGGCTCGCTCGGACGGACCGTGCGCAGGTGGTCCCCGACGGAGCCGGCACGCTCCTTCCGCTGGCGCGGCGCTCGGTCTATGCCTCCGGCCGGCCCTTGCGGCGGCCATGCACGGCGCTTCGGATCGGTCGGCCGGTCGTCCCGTCCCTCACGAAGTTCTCGCGGCCGCGCGCGCGCGGAGCGAGATCGGCCGTACTTGGTCCGATCCGTCGCCCTCGCCTGTTGCGTGGGCTCGGTCCCGTCCCGTTCGGTGAAAGCTTTGCCTGCTCTGGTGCGTCCCCGTGGGTTCGTTTGTCGGTTTTGCGGGCTCGGCGGGGGGCCTTTTGTGCCGGCCCGTCAGGTCGCTCGGTCGGGCCGTGCGCAGGTGGTCCCCGATGGAGCCGGCACGATCCTTCCGCTGGCATGGCTTCGGTCGCCGCCTCCGGCCGGCCCTTGCGGCGGCTATGCGCGGCGCTTCGGATCGGTCGGCCCATCGTCCCGTCCCTCACGAAGTACTCGCGGCCGCGCGCGCGCGGAGAAGGATCGGCCTTACTTGGTCCGATCCGTCGCCCTCGCCTGTTGCATGGGCTCGATCCCGTCCCGTTCGGTGAAAGCTTTGCCCGCTCTGGTGCGCCCCCGTGGGTTCCTTTGTCGGTTTTGCGGGCTCGGTGGCGGGCCTTCCGTGCCGGCCCATCGGCTCGCTCGGGCGGGCCGTGCGCAGGTGTTGCCCAAGAAGACAACCCAAGAGGGGGGGTGAATTGGTTTTAAGTAATAATTGCAAATTAAAACTTAATGAGTAACTAATTAAACCTTATTGCAAGTGGATTAATTAGTTTACTATATGCAGTGAATGAAGGGAATGGAAGAGACAATGAAACAATCACAAACACAAGAGATTTTATAGTGGTTCGGAGCTAACCCTTGCTCCTACGTCCACTCCCCAAGCTTCACTTGGGAGTTCACTATAATCCCTCGGATTACAGCCGGTTGTTTTACAAGCTCACAACCCAACTTGTTGTTTTACGAGATCACAACGAACTCGGTCGGTTTTCACAGGCTCACCGACTAGAACCACCCGATTGTTTTTCCGGGATCACAATCGAACCCTTACACGTTGGTTTTACCCTCGGCTCACCAACCAACCTTAACACCCTTGATTCAATCCCCTGATTGAATCAAGTAAGAAAAGCAGATTGAAAAGAGTACAAGGATAGCTTCTTGAAAAGCAAATATAAACAATATGAATAGAGAAGAGTTAGAAGCCCTCAAACAGATTTTTGGATGTGAAGAAAGGGGCTTCTCGAACTCTACAACTCCTCTTGAGTGTGCTGAAGATTTGCTGTCAGAAGGGGAGCCTCGAATGCGAGGAGGACGTTTGGAGGATGGACTACAATGCACTTCTTCCTTCTTTCTCTTGTATTTACTCTTGAGAGGCTTTGGTAGGTGAAAATCCCTTTTTGCTTTTAATGGAGTCTCCCTCTTAATATCTATTACTGTTCACTCTGGCTATTTAAGCAATCCCCATCGAAAACTAGCCGTTAGACACACTTTTAGAGCCGTTCTGCACAATCTGCAACTCTTGACACAGTGTCCGTTGGGATCGGAGTCGACTCGCTCGATCTGGAGTCGACTCGGCTGTTGCTGGAGTCGACTCATGCTTTACTGGAGACGACTCGCCCACGGTTCAAAATTTGAAATAATGTGCTGTCCCGTTCTGGAGTCGACTCGTCAATATCTGGAGATGACTCTGCCTTCTGGAGACGACTCGTTTTCAGGAATCCAAAGGTCTTTCTTTCGGGTTTACTTCCTCGAGTTGACTCAGATTCTCTTGGAGTCGACTCGGTTCTCAGAGCCTGAATACTGGTCTTCTGTCTTTGGAGTTGAACTGCCTCGGAGTCGACTCGGACTTTGCTGGAGTCGACTCGGCTCTCAGACACCGAAGTTGGCTCTCTGACTTTTAGTCTTGCATTCCTCTGAGAGTCGACTCTTGCCTTTTTTGGAGTCGACTCGCCAACCGTTGGAGTCGACTCGAGTTCTTCTGGAGTCGACTCGGCTCTCAGTGTCCAAAAACAACTTCTCTGTCTTTCTGTCTGTTACTCCTTGGAGTCGACTCGGAACTATCGGGGGTCGACTCGGCAAGCATCGGAGTCGACTCGAATTCTTCAGGAGTCGACTCGGTGACAGGATCTGAGATTCATCTTTCTGTCCTGCTGTCTGTTCTCAGTTGGAGTCGACTCGCAGTGTGCCGAAGTCGACTCGAGCCTATGCCAGAACGTCTGAAACACTTGGAGTCGACTCGAAATCCTCCGGAGTCGACTCGAGTTTTAGCCTTTGACTTAAGCTGATTTCCACATGCACTCAAAAGAGGATTCTTACAAATTTTGCCTGATATGCTGGATTGAATTCATTAGTATAACATAAAATATACTCAATGGCTTTGTGCTCATCAAAATCAAATAGGGTTATAATCAATCACTCCACAATCTCTCCCTTTTTGATGATGACAAAATATTGAATATTTTTGAAGTGAATTGCTCAATTATTCAGTAAAAATTTTGAAATGAATTCAAATGTCTGGTTATTTTAATCTATCCAGAATTGAAAGGCATGGATCAGTAAATCCTGAAATTAAAGCTCCCCCTTTCATTTGGAACTATATAAGCCTTCATATCATGCAATCAATTGTTTGGCTTATATGTAGTTAATGATTTCGCTTTCTTAAGATTTCAGATTCTCCCCCTCAACATATGAATTCAATTTTGTTTAAATTTTTGAATTTTCTTTTAATGTCTTGAAATTTTTTTTGCTTTAATTCTTACTTTCGAATCCACTTAGAACAAATTACGTTTTGCTTTAAGGGTTTTCTTTTTTTACATTTCAAATCATCACATTTTCTCCCCCTTTTTGTCATCATAGCAAAAAGAAACGCAGAACACAGAAAAGTATTGCACAGTTTTGTAAGAAAGTGTCTACTCATTGTATTGATGCTAATTTGAGTACAATTGTAGAGAAAAATACAAGTATAGAGCAAATACATCATAAGATAGAAAACAAAGCTACTCTAGGGTTTCTTTGTAGTGGAGGATGTGGCTCCTGATCTAAGTCTATTCATTTGCATGACTAAGCTTATCCCCTCAGATACGTTCCCTAGCTGTGCGATGATCTCCGGGGTGAGTCTAGACTGTGTCGAGGAAACTTCGTTCACTTTTTCCTGGATGGTGTCAAGCTTGAAGATCAACGCATTAGCTAGCCGCTCTGCACCCTGACTCTGGTTGCCTAACTCATGTCTGATACTGTCTCGCATCTTCCTTGTGTCGTCCTTGACGTCACTTATGTTCTAGTATTGAGCTTGAACTAGGCTTCGAATATTGAATATTTCCTCCTTTAGGTTTGCAACCATCTCTGTCACGGCTGCTAAGGAGGGAACTATATCGGTGGAGGGAGCAGTCTAAGGACCTCGTAGCTCCCTCAGCAGATCATCCCTCAGCTCCCTCACTATCTCCTGCCTCAACTCTCGGAGCTGCTCAGAAGATATCCGAAACTCCAGGGGCTGCTGCTGAGAAGGTGGGGCAGTGGAGGTGGAGGGCTTAGTATAGGTAGGAGCAGAGGTGGAAGGAAAAGTGGGAGGAGCTATGTCATGGTCCTGATCTTGATCGGGACTAGGTGAGTGATGAGTGGTAGGGTCAGATGGTGTAGATGTGGATAATTTCCTAACCCAGACTCCCCCTACCTTATGGAATCCCATCTGATGAAAGGTCCCCTCACCCATGCGATCTGTAAAACGCAGTGAGCGAGAGGGTTCCCCCTCAGGGATAGGAACCTCTAACTGTCTAAATATCAGAGTGTATAACATACCGTAAGGGAGACTCAGCCTAGGTTTGTCTAGGGGTTCACAAAGGTATTTGTAGATGAGTTTTGGAAAGTTGATGGGAGTGTCTTGGAGGAGGTAGAACATCAAGGCCAGGTCTCTCTCGGAAATGAAGTCAAACCTACCAGTCTTTGGGAAGAGAGTCCTAGAGATAACACTAAGAAGAAGCCGCATTTCAGCCGAAAGCTGATTTGCGAACACCTCCTCTATGGGGGACAGAGGTGGACTCCCTAAGATGGCCGTAAGGGCCTCTGTCCTATCGGATGGGTGTGTGGGAACAATCCCCTCACTCGAGAGATGGAGGACTCGAGCAATGAGGTCCTCCGAGATGAAAATAGGGACACCCATAACAGTTCCCTGGATACCCCCGCTAACCCGTGCGACAGTACCATAGAATTCTCTAACCCAGGATAGGTAGGGAGGTCAAGTGTGCAGAAAAACTCTAAACCCTGGGCCCTAAGGTGATGCCCTATGTTGAACCCTTCCCGGGAGAGGAAGTCAAAGTTGACTTGCCTCCCGGTAGAGACAACCTTCTCGGCGCATGAGCGCGAGGGAACCGGCCTAGGCGGGGAAGGAACCGGAGGTGGTGGCCTCGCCGGTTCGTTCCGAGCCTTGGACCGTCGCTCGGCCCCACTCGCGGAGAAGGGTCTCTTTCGGCTCGGGACAATGACCTTCCTAGGCATTTTTGACCTAAAAACGGGGGAGGACACGGAAAATAGGGAGAAACCTCGACGGAGATGACCTAAAATGGGTCGGAGACGAGGTCGGAGACGGCTCTAGGGTTTTTGAGCAGTGGCGGCTGAAAATAGAAGTAAAAAAAAAAACATTCCGCTTAGGGTTAAAAGTCGGATTTCCGAGCTCGAGTCGACTCCGGTAAGTCGCGAGTCGACTCGACCTCGAGTCGACTCCCAAATATGCGCGAGTCGATTCCCCCATGAGCTGACTCTAAAATGTATCCGAGTCGACTCAAACTCTGGCACACAACCAAAAATCTTGTTATTTTCGTGCCAAAAGAGAGAGTTATGGACTTATCTAGGATTTAAAAACTGATTTGATGATCATAGATAAGAAATCCTATGTCCAACATAAACTAATCCTCAAAATCAATGAACTAAAGGAGAGTATCACTAGAATGGATCAATCACTCCTAACCCTCTTCTAAGTATGCAAAATCGATCTTCACTCAAAGGTTTTGTGAAGATATCAGCAAGTTGATCATCAGTACAAACAAATTGAAGTGTCACATCACCATTCAGTACATGATCTCTTATGAAGTGATGTCTTATCTCAATGTGTTTAGTTCTTGAATGCTGAATTGAATTTTTAGTTAGATTAATGGCACTTGTATTATCACAGTTAATGGAAATTTTATCTTGTTTAATGCCATAATCTTCAAGTTGTTGTTTAATCCACAAGATTTGAGCACAACAACTCCCGGCAGCAACATATTCGGCTTCAGCTGTAGATAGTGCAACCGAGTTTTGTTTCTTGCTAAACCAAGAGATTAAGTTTTCTCCTAAGAATTGACATGACCTGCTGGTGCTTTTTCTATCAAGTTTGCAACCAGCGAAGTCTGAATCAGTGTACCCTATTAAGTTTATGCTCGAATCTTTAGAGTACCATAAACCTATGATTTTTGTTCCTATTAGGTATTTAAAGATTCTCTTAACAGCAATTAAGTGTGATTCCTTAGGATTAGATTGATATCTAGCACACAAGCATACACTAAACATGATATCAGGTCTACTTGCAGTAAGATATAATAAAGATCCTATCATACCTCTATACATCTTTTGATCTACTGATTTACCTGATTCATCTTTGTCTAGTTTGCATGATGAACTCATAGGTGTGCTGATTGACTTGTTTCCTTCCATATCAAACTTCTTAAGCATCTCCTTGATGTATTTTGCTTGACAGATGAAGATGCCTTCTTTAGATTGTTTGATTTGGAGCCCAAGAAAATAGTTCAGCTCTCCCATCATGCTCATTTCAAATTCACTCTGCATTAGGTCAGCAAATTCTTCGCAGAGGCGATTGTTAGTAGCACCGAAAATAATATCATCTACATAAATCTGAACTACTAACATATCTTTGTTTTTCTTCTTTAAAAACAGTGTTGTATCAACGTTCCCTCTAGAGAATTCATGGTCTAACAGAAATTTGCTAAGTCTTTCATACCATGCTCTAGGAGCTTGTTTCAAACCATAAAGTACTTTGTTTAGTTTATAAACATGATTGGGGTATTGATGACTTTCAAAATCAAGAGGTTGTTCTACATACACCTCCTCATTAATATACCCATTTAAAAAGGTACTTTTTACATCCATTTGAAATAATTTGAGATCTTTAGAGCATGCAAATGCTAGTAACAATCTAATTGCTTCAAGTCTAGCTACAGGAGCAAAAGTTTCATCAAAGTCTATACCTTCCTCTTGATTATAGCCCTTTGCTACTAGTCTAGCCTTGTTCCTAATCACGATTCCATTTTCATCAAGTTTATTTTTATATATCCATTTAGTTCCTATTATTGAGTATTCAGTGGGTCGTTCAACTAGGTTCCATACCTTGTTTCTAGTGAATTGGTTTAGCTCTTCTTGCATTGCATTTATTCAATTTGCATCATTTTCAGCTTCTTCTATGTTTTTAGGTTCAAAGTGTGAGACAAATGCTAGATGATTATTTAAGTTCCTAAGAGATGCTCTAGTTCTAACAGGTTGAGAGGGATCATCTAAAATTAATTTCTTAGGATGACCATGAGCATACCTCCAAGCCTTAGTCAGCCCATGATCAACAATTACCTCTTGACTTGTTGATGCTTCTCCAATTAGCTTTGGTTCATCTTCTTGTAATATCATCTCATCAATCTTTTCTTCAAAAATTTCTGCATCATCATCAAGAGCTACTTTCTTGCTAGAAGAGATATCATTAGTATCATCAAAAACAACATGTATAGACTCTTCAATAACAAAGGTTCTTTTGTTAAAGACTCTATAAGCTTTACTTGATGTAGAATATCCCAAAAAGATACCTTCATCAGATTTAGAATCAAATTTACCTAAGTTATCCTTGCCATTATTATGAATGAAACACCTACATCCAAAAATATGAAAATAGTTTACTTTGGGCTTTCTATTTTTCCAAAGTTCATAAGGTGTTTTCTTTATAATGGGTCTCAATAAAACTCTATTTAGTAAATGACATGATGTATTAATGGCTTCCCTCCAAAAGTACTTAGGGAGGTTACTTTCACACAACATGGTTCTAGCCATTTCCTCTAGAGTTCTATTCTTTCTTTCTACAACTCCATTTTGTTGTGGTGTCCTAGGTGCAGAGAAATTATGAGTTATCCCCTTTTTACTACAAAATTCGTCAAATAGATGATTTTCAAATTTCGTTCCATGATCACTCCTAATAGCTATAACTGAAGCATTTCTTGAATTAGTAACTTCCTTATGAAATTTCTTAAATACTAAAAATGCTTCATCTTTATGAGCTAAGAACATGACCCATGTGTATCTAAAAAAATCATCTACAATGACAAGGCCATACTTGTTTCCACCAAGACTTGTGGTTCTAGTTGGTCCAAATAGATCCATGTGTAGTAGTTCAAGGGGTCTAGTAGTAGTGACACAGTTTATGGATTTAAAAGAACTTCTAGATTATTTGCCATATTGACATGCTTCACAAATTTTATTTTTCTCAAATTTTAGTTTTGGCAAACCTATTACAGAATCTCTTTTAACTAGTTTTGATATTGTATCCATACTTGCATGACCTAACTTACGGTGCCATAACCAACTTGCATTATTAACCTTAGTATCACTAGCTACTAAGCAAGGGTTATTTTTGGCAAGATCTTCAAGATCTACTACGTACATATTTCCACGTCTTATTCCTTTGAATACTAAGCTATTGTCAATTGAGTTGGTTATGATGCATAGGGTTGGCTTAAACAAAATATCAAAACCCCTATCACATAATTGACTTATGCTAAGTAAGTTATGCTTAAGACCATCTACAAATCGTACATTATCAACAAAGGTTGAGGAGGTGATTTGTACTTTACCTATACCAACGATGTGACCTTGGTTATTGTCTCCAAATGTCACAGCACCTCCCTTTTTAGGCTCTAGGGTGAAGAATTGCTCCTTGTCACCCGTCATGTGTCTTGAGCAGCCACTATCCAAGTACCAACAGTTTTTGTCGACTTTGGCTGCAAGACACTCCTACACAAGGAAATCATACAATTTTAGGTACCCAAGTTTTCTTGGGTCCTTCAAGGTTAGTAAAGTTGGTTCCTTTTCGAACCCAAACCTTTTTAATTTTTGTTTTAGCTCCTACTTTCCTATGGTCACATACATTAGCTTTATGTCCTACTTTTCCACAGCAAAAATAGGTTATATTCTTAATTTTACTTTTCCCTGCTTTCACAAAAAAGTTACTAAGGAGCTTTTGCTTATTCTTAGGTTTATACCCTAAACCAGCTCTATTAAACACATCTCGTTGATTATTAAGTATCATTTCCAATTTTTCAGAACTATATGTAAACTATTCAACAAAAGGTTTGTATTTGTCAAGTTCTTTTGTTAGCTTTTGTTTTTCTGTTTTTAGTGTGTTTAAGTCTTTTGTGAGATTATCTCTTATAGTTTGCTTATCGTTTTAAGTTCTGAAATTTCCTTGATTAGTTTTTCGTTATCTTTAATTAAGGTATTAGTTTTTTGAATTAACATTTGGTTGCTTGTTTTAAGTTCTAAATTTTCTTTAATGATAAAATCCTTATCCTTAATTAATTTATCGTATTTATGGAAGTGAGATTGATTGGTTAGTTTTAGCTCTTTATTCTTAAGATTTATTGTCTTATATTCATCCATTAATTCATTAAACGCATCATACAATTCATCAAAGGTAAAATCTAAATGCGTTTCAGATGTTACCTCATTTTCATTCGCCATGAAGCAGAGGTTGGCCTTTTCCTCTTGTTCCTCATCCGATGATGATGATGATGAATCAGAGTCCGACAAAGTGGAGACGAGGACTTTTTTTTTCTTATATTTGCTGCCCTTCTTAAGCAAGGGACAGTCAACTCTGAAATGTCCCGTCTTCTTGCATTCATAGCATCCGATTGCTTCATTTTCCCTTTTCTTACCTTTATCCTTGTTGTAGGAACTTGAGGGACCTCTCCTCTGATGAAAAGACTTCTTCCGGTTGATGAATTTTTTGAACTTTCGCACGAGAAGGCCTCATCATCATCTCCCTCATTATCTTCTTCTTCGCTGCTGCTACTGCAAGATAAATTCTTGTTAGAAGAAATGGATTTGAGGGCTATTACTTTTTTCTTATGAGAGGATTCTTCTTCGCTGTGTTGTTTCATTGTGAGCTCGTGCGTCATCAGGGATCCCGAAGTTACGGATCCGTTTTGCCGACTTCCCTTGCCTACATTCTTCCAGCCACGCTCTGGATACATTAGCATGGGATAACATCACAGGATTTCGGTCCTATTGTGTTGGCCTTCGGGATTGGAGTAATGATTAAGAGGGACAGCTGGGGGCATTCGTATTTCATAGTCAGAGGTGAAATTCTTAGATTTATGAAAGACGAACCACTGCGAAAGCATTTGCCAAGGATGTTTTCATTAATCAAGAACGAAAGTTGGGGGCTCGAAGACGATCAGATATCGTCCTTAGATAAAAGGTCGACATGGGCTCTGCCCGGCGCTCCGATGATTCATGATAACTCGACGGACCGCACGGCCCATGTGCCGGCGGCGCATCTGATGCGATCCGATAGAATTTGATCCGTATCCCAAGATTCTTGACTCTTCTTGATTTCTAGAAGGATGGTTCCGATCTGATTGCGGACACTATTTCTGAAGATCCGTCCGTCAGATCGATCTCAATTTTGGATATGTCGTAGATCTCCGCGTTAGCTTTCCAGCGGTAGGTCGTGGGTCTAGAGAGGACGTCGGGATCTCAAGATATCAGCCTTCGACTGATAACTATGCAGGGAAGGACGGGTTGATAATCCGACGGGATGGAGTTGTTTGTAGAGGCTGGTAGGGATCAAGGAGGAGAGGAAGAAGAGGGAGAAGGTGGCTGGCCTCTCGGGACAGAGGTGGTGCAGCCGGACGAAGGAGGGGGCGGCGGCCTTGGACGGCGGCCTAGGGAGAGGGGGAAGGCGTCGCAAGAAGAGAGGAGAGAAGGAAAGAGAGCTTGGGCAAAAACCTTTCAATTAATTTTTGCATGCTGAAATAGGTGCTCACCACATCTATTTATAGGTGGCTACCTGACCCCTTAACTTGATTTGATCTAATTGAATTCAAGAAACAACTAAACCCAAAGCGACTCTAATAAAGGCCAAGTCGGCTAACCCGAGCAAGGCTATGCTGAAATGAAATTAACATCAAGGACTCAAAAGCAAAAATAACCAAATGATTAAGTCCGAGGCGGTCTAGTGGATCCAACCGCATCACTCCACCACGCTTCCCTTAACCTTGTCCTCAAGGTCGGAAGTCAGGAAAATGATCAAGTATCTCAGTCTCAAACTCCCATGTGGCCTGGTCTGCTGCTCTCCCCAGCCACTCCACTAGTATCTGGGTTTCCAGTCGTCCACCTCGTATACTGGATCTCTGTGCTTTCGATCATGCAGCTGCTTCATCCTATTCTGCGCAGTCGTTATGTGGAACTTTAACCGCCGTAAGGTAGCATCGCAGTCTAAGAGCTCAAAATCTGCCTCTATCCGGTCCGCATGTGACAGTGGATCATAAACTCTCGTCCATACACCGCCTCAAAGGGTGTCATCCCTATGGCTGAGTGGAAAGCGGTATTGTATGAATACTCGGCCCAAGGTAAATAAGAAAGCCACTCTCGGGGCCGATCACCAATCATACAGTGCAAGTACTGCTCGATGCAGCGGTTTACCACCTCCGTCTGCCCATCGGTCTGAGGGTGGTAAGCCGAGCTCATGGCAAGCTTCGTCCCTTGCTGTTTGAAGTAAACCTGCCAGAATGCGCTAACAAAAATGCGGTCACGATCAGAAACAATAGTCCGAGGCATACCATGTAATCGAGCAATGTCCCGTATGTAGATCTCTGCCACCCGTCGAGCAGAAAATGGATGTGCGAGCGCCGAAAAGTGGGCATACTTGCTGAGGCGGTCCACAACGACCATGATCACTGAGTACCCTCGAACTAATGGCAGCCCCTCAATGAAGTCCATCAACACATCCTCCCAAACCTGATCAGGAATCGGTAAAGGCTGAAGTAGACCCGCAGGTCGCAGTGAATCCGCCTTCGCCCTTTGGCACACATCGCATTACTGTACATAAGCTCTGACCGCTGCCTTCATGCCTACCCACGTACAGCTTTGGCTCAGCCTCTTGTAAGTCCTGAAAAATCCCTCGTGTCCAGCAAAAGGAGTATCATGGAAGTGCTGGATCAATACCTGCCGCATGGCTGAATCGGTGGGCACGCAGATCAACCCATGGTCCAGAATCAACCCATCTCGGTCCTCCATCTCGGGATGACTGCTCGGGTCTGCTGCCAACTCCCTCTGGATCTGTACTAGGTCCGGATCCCGGCATGTGGCGGTCCTCAAGTCTGAAATAAAAGGAAAAACCGGCGTAGTCAAAGCCGCCAACTCGCCGAACTCGGGATGGCGCGATAGTGCATCCGCCACTCGATTTTCTGCGCCCTTTTTGTACACCATCTCATAGTCGTAGCCGAGAAGCTTCGACACCCACCTCTGCTGGGCTGGAGTATGTATGCGCTGCTCAAGAAAAAATGGAAGGCTCTGTTGATCAGTCCGAACGATGAATCGGCGGCCGATAAGGTACGGCCTCCACTTTGTGATTGCATGGATGACCGCCATCATCTCCCTCTCATATGTGGACAGCGAGCGGGTCCTAGGGGACAACGCCTTGCTCATGAAAGCAATTGGCCGTCCCTCCTGCATCAAAACAGCACCAATGCCGGCACCGGAAGCATCACACTCGACTACAAACGGTTTGGCGAAATCGGGTAGCGCCAAAACCGGGGCCGTCGTCATGGCTTCCTTGAGCTTCTCGAATGCTTCCGTCGCTGCCTCGGTCCATCTAAACTCGCCCTTTCGCAGCAGCAGGGTCAGTGGCGCGGCGATCTTTCCATATCCCTCCACAAACCGGCGGTAATAACCGGTTAGGCCCAAAAATCCTCGCAGCTCCTTTTGGTTCTTGGGTAGCGGCCACTCGGTCATGCAATGTATCTTTGCTTGGTCTGGCTCCACACCTGCAGCAGAGATGACATGGCCTAGGTACTCGACCTTCGGCTCGGCCCATAGGCACTTGGATCGCTTTACCTTCAATTGATTTCTGCGCAGAATTTTCAGCACTTCCTCTAAGTGCTCTAGGTGCTCCTGCCATGAACGATTGTAAACCAGTATGTCATCGAAGAATACAAGGACATACCGTCGTAGTAATGGTCTGAATATGTCATTCATGAGCCTCTGGAACATCGCTGGTGCATTGGTGAGGCCGAACAGCATCACCCGGAACTCATAATGGCCATCGTGTGTCCGAAACGCCGTCTTGTGCACATCTTCGGGCCTGACACGGATCTGGTGGTATCTGGCACGGAGATCAAGTTTGCTGAAGTATTCCACACCAGCAAGCTCATCCAACAGCTCCTCGATGACTGGAATCGGATACCGGTCCTTAACGGTGATCGCGTTAAGTGCCCGGTAGTCGACGCAGAATCGCCACGTCCCGTCCTTCTTATGTACTAGCAGCACCGGCGATGAATATGAGCTTCTACTGGGCTGAATGATGCCGCTCTCCAACATCTCTCGTACCATCTTTGAGATCTCCTCCTTCTGAACGTGCGGGTAGCGGTAAGGCCTCACATTCGCCGGTTCTGCTCCCGGTACAATCTCTATGTGATGATCGTGCTCCCTCTCGGGTGGAAGACCATGAGGCTCCTCAAATAAATCTGCGAACCCCTGTAAGAGAGCAGCCAAATCAGTAGGTATACCTGCCTCCGTCGTGGTCTCCGTCGACAGAGGTAAGAGCTGCATCAAGTAGCTGTGCGCGCCGGGTCCGGGCAAGCCGACTAGGGGCTGAAGTGCAGCCCTTGGGCTAGGCCGAATGCCATCCAATCTAACTCGCCGTCTGCTCCGTCTGAAAGTCACCCACATCTCGGCGAAGTCGAATGTAACCGGGCCAAGACTCTGCAGCCACTGCGTACCAAGGACCAAATCAACTCCTCGTAATGCCAACGGATAGAGATCGAGCTTGAATTGGCTGCCCTGGATCGTCAAAGTGATGCCTCGGCATATGCCCTCCGCCCTCAACGTGGCTCCGTCACCCAATGCCACGTCGAAGCCCAATGTCGGCTCTGCTATGAGACCGATCTGTTTGACGAGCCTCTCATCCAAAAAATTGTGGGTGCTGCCCGTATCTATGAGGATACGCACCACACGTCTTTTGATCATGCCGTCCACGCGTAGCGTTTTCGGTGTCGCCGATCCGGAGTAGGCATGCAATGAAATCTGAGGTGGTACGTCCTCTTTCTTGGCCTCTAAATCTTGGGGCTCGTCCTCAGCAACCTCATCACCATCTTCAGCCACAGCCTCGTCCTCCAATCCGTTGATCAACATCACCGCTCCGACGGGCCGCGCACACCGGTGTCCCGGTGTAAATTTCTCGTCGCAGCGAAAACATAGGCCTTTTGCTCGACGTTCCTCCACTTGTGCTGGTGTCAAGGTCCTCCCGGGTGGACGCTCAACCCTCTTGACGTCACCTGACAAACGAAGAGGGGTCCTCGGCCCTGTGTTGGCTGCTGCAACCGTCGGCGCTCTCGGCTGGCCGATGGAGCCCCCTGTGGTTTGGCCGGCCCGGGGGTTGGTCCAGCTGCCCCGTGCTGCTGATCGAGTGGTCTTGATCTTCTCTTCCACCATTAGGGCCAAGGCAAAGGCATCCTCCAGAGATTGTGGCCGCAAAGTCCTCACCTCGGCTTGAATGTCGACACGAAGTCCTCCGAG
>NW_024069398.1:30000-46953 GCF_009389715.1 Phoenix dactylifera
TGGTGACACATTGATGGATGAGTGTACAACTCTTGTACAATGCTTCTCAAGCATGTTGCAGTGCAACTTGGTCTCTAAGCCATGAAGACCTCACCTAACAGTTATTGGTCCCATTTCTTAGTTAAGTCAGACCCACCGTATAACCGTAGAAATAAAGTCGTCATTGGGTCCTCACCTAACAGTTATTGGTGCCCAACCCCACCTTTACCCTACAACATCTCATGTCTATAGAGAGGTCCAGCCCCCCGATGCAACTTGCCCACTGTATCCAGCCGAGACAAATCAACATCAGAAAGACCTTAGCAGCTCTACTACAGTGGAAGACCTATTGACTTAAAATTGGTTAATCAGGTCTTAGTGTTTGCAACTTGAGCTCTTCATAAGAGGTAATCGAACAATTGGCCAGGTAAGCAGGTGGGAGGCTCCCCTTACTCAGAGAGTAAGGTCCTAATTAAGTAACCACCTTTCATGCTTTTCTAGACACCAATTAGATCAATTAATCTAATATGACTCGCTCATGTTGGTTCACTCTCGACTTGATTGAGGAGGTTTTAATTTAGGTCTCAATTGGGTTTGCTACATCACATGTAAACCTATCTACCCCGTTCTCATTCACATCACATGCAAACGGCACATCACAGGCAGTTATAATCGCAGCATCAAATAAAGCTAAACTTTAAATAGGTGATGATCATGGATTCTAATTAGGTCGTATTACAAGCACATGCACGTCAATCGATCAACTTGTCTTCAACTCTTGAATTGGTTCCAAGCCTCCTTGATTCGACCCTTGATCAACTCTTGATCCAATCGCCATCAACCGCTCAGATCGCCGTTCATCTCATGCCTTGTCTTCAACTTGATCGTTGACGTACATCACATCACAGAAATACAACCAGATGTAAAATAAAAATAATAATAAATTACATCTTCTTTTTAGGAGGCACGCATGCCTCTCAAAACATCAAATAAGATGCATGCAAGCATCTGAAAAATTACATGACATTACAGATCACATCGCAGGTCAAAGGACCAGTCATACTACTGCAACATCAAGCAAGTCACTGATGAGTGGATAGACATCCAAGTGACTTCTTGTCTTGGTCACGCTCAGTACCCTTGTTCTCTAACAAGCACCTGCACTATTACTTCAGTGTCTCCACACCGTGGACTCGAGTCTCGTCCATCCATAGGGAAAGTAATGTGTGCACTGATCTCATCGGATCGATCACCGTCCTCGTGATGATCCATCGATCAAGAGCGTTTAGAAATTAATCACTAATGATACATGGCTCAAACTCTCAACTCTTGAGAATATGCATCATCATCTTATTAATTTCTTGGACGATTCATAGACACAATAACAATATGAATGAAAAAGATGCCTTTCATTTATTCAATAATAAATAGTCAAGTACAAATTATGTCCCTAGAATTAACAATGTGTCAGCCAGATTGGCTTCTAGGGCATACATCTAACAATCTCCCACTTGCACTAAAGCCAATTGGTCATATATCTTAGGCCCATCTTCTCAAGGTGGGCTTCAGTCTTTTGCTGACTCAGCTGCTTAGTGAATGGGTCTGCCACGTTGTCCGCGGAATCTACTCTCTGCACCTCGACATACTTCTTCTCAACATAGTCGCGTATGATGTGGAATGCTTGGACTTCTGATAAGACCTTGGCTCCTTAGCAAGAGCTATGGCGCCATTATTATCGCAGCAGAGTGTTATGGCATCTGATGTCATCACGTCCAACTCTGCAATGAATTTCTTGAACCAGAAGCCTTCTTTAGCAGCTTCAGAGGCGGCGATGTATTCAGCTTCCATAGTAGAATCAGCAATGATCGGTTGTTTAGAACTTTTCCAATTCACCGTACCACCATTGCACAAGAACACATATCCAAATGTTGACTTTCTATCATCGACATCAGTCATGAAGTCTGAATCTGTGTACCCTTCTACCTTTAACTCTGATGATCCTCCAAAGACCGAGAATAAGTCTTTAGTTCTTCTCAAGTACTTAAGAATATTCTTCACAGCTATGCAGTGTTCTTCACCTGGATTCTACTGATATCTGCTTGTGACACTCACAGCAAGGGCTATATCAGGTCGTGTACATAGCATGGCATACATGAGGCTCCCTATTGCCGATGCATAGGGTATCTTGCTCGTGCGTTGAATCTCTTCAGATGTGTTGGGGCACATCTTCTTGGAGAGATGAATTCCATGCCTTAGGGGTAAAAGACCCCTTTTAGAGTTTTCCATGCTGAACCTTTTCAGCACTTCCTCTATGTACATTTTTTGTGATAGGCCAAGCATCCTTTTAGATCTATCTCTATAGACATTTATTCCCAAAATATAGGATGCTTTCCCAAGGTCTTTCATGGAGAACTCTTTTGACAACCAGACTTTGGACCGAGGTTAGCATGGAAATATCATTCCCTATCAGGAGGATGTCGTCCACGTACAGTATGAGAAATACGACAGCACTCCCACTAACCTTTTTGTAAACACATGGTTCCTCTTCGTTTTTGATGAAATCAAACGTTTTGATTGCGTCATCGAAACGAGTGTTCCAACTCCGAGATGCTTGCTTTAGTCCATAGATGGACCTTTGCAGCTTGCAGATCTTGTGATCTCCATCACTGGAAGTGAAACCCAAAGGCTGTTCCATATAGATATCTTCATCAAGATATCCATTCAGGAAAGCAGTTTTCACATCCATCTGCCAGATTTCATAATCATGAAATGCTGCAATGGCAAGCAATGTTCGGATGGATTTTAGCATGGCTACAGGTGAAAAGGTCTCCTGATAGTCAATGCCTTCGCGTTGACTATACCCTTTCGCCACTAGCCTTGCTTTATAGGTCTCTACCTTTCCATCCGAACCTATCTTCCTTTGTAGATCCATTTGCATCCAATAGGTACAATACCTTTTGGTGGATCTACTAGGGTCTAGACTTGGTTGGAATGCATGGAGTCTAACTCTGACTTCATGGCTTCCAGCCATTTTTCGAAATCGATATCTGATATCGCCTTGTTGTAGGTTTTGGGATCCTGTGTGTGATCCCTATCTCCCACTAGGAACATTTCCTCGGTATCCTCTTCTAGTATACCTAAGTATCTATCGGCGAGGATGGGAGACCCTACTAGATCTGCGAGATGGATGAGGGACATCGTGTACTGGCTCTGTATGAATGGGTTCGATAGGATCCATGACTCGTTGCTTTTCAGAGACTTTCTCTTCAAGCTCAATTTTCCTCCCACTGCCTCTATCGAGGATAAACTGGTTTTCCAAGAAGATGGCATGACGGCTCACAAACACATTGTGATCCTCTGAGACGTAAAAATTGTATCCTAATGACTCTTTAGGATATCCTATAAAACGAGCACTTATGGTCCTAGCCTCTAGTTTGTCCGCCTGTAGTCTTTTGACGTGGGCCGGACATCCCCAAATCTTGAGATGACCAAGACATGATTTCTTACCATGCCATATCTCATACGGTGTGGTAGGAACGGATTTAGAGGGAACTCTATTCAGTAGATATACTGCGGTAAGTAAGACATCTCCCCAAAGAAACATTGGTAAATCAGTGAAGCTCATCATGGACCGGACCATATCCAATAGAGTCCGATTTCTCCTCTCTGACACCCCCGTTGAGTTGAGGTGTACCCGGAGGTGTCCACTGTGAGACTATGCCGTTTTTCTTGAGATAGTTCCGGAATTTTTTCACTAAGGTATTCTCTTCCTCGATCTGATCGAAGAGCCTTAAGAGGTTTTTCAGTTTGTTTTTCTACTTCATTCTTGAACTTCTTGAACTTTTCAAAAGATTCAGACTTGTGTCTCATAAGATACACATACCCATACCGTAAATAATCATCGGTAAGGTAATGAAGTACGAATAACGTCCCCTGGCTTGCACATCGAATGGGCCACACACATCTGTGTGTATCAGGGTAAGTATTTCAGTGGTCCTCTCCCCATGTCCTACAAAGGGCAATCCACCCATTTTTTCTTGAAGACAGGACTCGCAAACTAGATATGACTCAGAAGTCAATGAGCCGAGAAGCCCATCTTTATCCATTTTGTTCATTCTATCTTCTCCAATATGGCCAAGCCTGAGGTGCCACAAATATTTTTGGTTTCTCTCATCCCTGGATCTCTTGGATCCTTTGGCACTCACTTCTTGCTCAGGCACATTTACAGATACATCCATATGCAAATGATAGAGACTGTCAATCATAAAACCACGTGCGACTATTTTATTTCTGAAATAAATAGAACAGCAGTCTTTGTCAAATGTAAAAACATGACCTTCCCTGTGCTAGACATGAAACAGAAATCAAATTTCTGCTAGCAGCAGGTACATAATAGTAGTCTCTAAGTAATAAACTAAAACCAGACGGTAGTCGCAGATGGTAGGTGCCCACAGTCACAGCAGCAACTTTTGCCCCGTTGCCAACCCGAAGGGTTACCACACCTTCCTCCAGCCTTCTACTTTCCTTTAGACCCTGCATGGTAGTGCACAAATGAGCACTAGAACCAGAATCTATAACCCAACTAGAAGTAGAAGAAACCGTTAGATTAGTTTCAATTATGAGCAAGTCTATACCTTCTGAAGGTGTGTCACCTTTCTTATTCTTCAGGCTCTCGAGGTATGAAGGACAGTTTCTCTTCCAGTGGCCGTCGACATTGCAGTGGAAACATTTTTCTTTGTCATTAGCCTTTTTCCTTTTGAACTTCCTTCTTTGGCTTCTTGTCTTTCTTCTGCTTCTTAGCAGGCTTCTTTTTCTTCCAAGTAGACTTTCTCTTGGAACCAGAAGTCAACTCAGCAGCAAGGACATTGCCCCTTGAACCTTTCAAGGCTCCCTCAGCAGTTACCAACATATTTATCAGTTCAGTCTTAGTGCATTCAATCTTATTCATGTGGTAGTTTACTATAAACTGACCAAATGAATCAGGTAGGGATTGAAGGATCAGATCTACTTGCAATTCCTTGTGCATGTTCATACCGAGCTTCTCAAGCTCCTCTAGGTCCTTGATCATAGTCAGACCGTGATCATGGACAGATTGCCCCTCGCGCATCTTTGCTTTGAAGAGCCTCTTGGACACTTCAAAACGAGCTGTGCGACTCTGCTCACCATACAACTCTTGCAGGTGTGCCAGTATGTCCCTAGCAGTCTTCAAATTCTCATGCTGGCATTGGAGTTCATTGGACATGGATGCCATCATATAGTGAAGCCCCACCTTGAGAAGATGGGCCTAAGATATATGACCAATTGGCTTTAGTGCAAGTGGGAGATTGTTAGATGTATGCCCTAGAAGCCAATCTGGCTAACACATTGTTAATTCTAGGGACATAATTTTGTACTTGACTATTTATTATTGAATAAATGAAAGGCATCTTTTTTATTCATATTGTTATTGTGTCTGTGAATCGTCCAAGGAATTAATAAGATGATGATGCATATTCTCAAGAGTTGAGAATTTGAGCCATGTATCATTAGTGATTAATTTCTAAACGCTCCTGATCGATGGATCATCACGAAGACGGTGATCGATCCGATGAGATCAGTGCACACATTACTTTCCCTATGGATGGACGAGACTCGAGTCCACGGTGTGGAGACACTGAAGTAATAGTGCAGGTGCTTGTTAGAGAACAAGGGTACTGAGCGTGACCAAGACAAGAAGTCACTTGGATGTCTATCCACTCATCAGTGACTTGCTTGATGTTGCAGTAGTATGATTGGTCCTTTGACCTGCGATGCTTCGGCTACTCACAGTGAGGTTATTGTAGTTTGACTGCACAAATACATGGTCTCTAGCTATATGGGTCCATGCAGTGTAGATTGGCTGCAGTAGGTTCACTGTAGGAGTAGGGTATGCATCTACAAGGAACCTATCGACCTTGATAGATAAGGAGAGATCCTATGTGATTTATAAGACTGAGTTCGTAAGACCTCGGCCAGGGCAGATTGCACAGTGGAGAAAGAGTTCTCCACTCTCGAACTTAAGTCGAATAAATCTTGACATATGACAGACGAAGGGGTTTGACGAGTTATCCATGACCTCCGTCTTGTAGGGATCCACGATAGAAGGACTGTATCACATGATAACTGCACCTAGAGGTTCATCATTCTATTCCGCTGGGTAGCCACTACATGCTGCTAGGTGTCACTGGTGGATGGTGAGACTCACAGAGATTATCTCGATGATCGATAAACCCTGATGAGTAGAGTTGGAATCGTTCCAACCCATTGAAGGAGTCTTCAATGATATTGTGATAGAGATCGCAATATACCTTACTACCAGTCAGAATAGAACCTATGGGGTCACACACACTAGAGGCATTGACCGATCCGATGGTTGAATCGTGATTAGGAATCACAAGTAATCAATTCGATTGATAATAAGTTGAAGAAGGAACAAAAGAAATTAATTAATTGGACTTAAAACAAGAGTCCTACTTGGAGTAGGATTCCTAGAGTCCTAATTGGATTAGGACTAGGATTCCTACTTGGACTGGGATTCCTACTTGGACTGGGATTCCTATTTGGAGTAGGACTAGGATTTCTACTTGGAGTAGAATTCCTACAATCCTAATTGGATTAGGAGTTTTGAATTAAATTTGGATTTCCACTTGGAGTAGGATTTCTAGAGTCCTAATCGGATTAGAACTTCGGATTCAAATTAGAGTCCTAATTGGATTAGGACCAAAATTAAATAAGTCCTAATTGGATTAGGATTTCTTAAGTCCTAATTAATTATTAATCTAATGAATCAACAAGACTTCTAATTGGATTAGGATTGAAGGGTTCAATTGAGTCATGGTTCATTAAGTTCTAATTGGATTAGGACTTACCTAGATTAAACCCAAATTGGTTCACCCTTGGTCCAAACCTAATTAGATTAGGACCTAACCATGAGTGACCTTCCTAATCCTCCTTAAAGGAGGATTAGGTTAACCATGAAGGAGGGGCACACGCCCCTCCTCCTTTTCCTTGCTTGGTGCGGCAAAGAAGAGGGGCCGACGCCCCTCTTGGAAGTTTATCAAGGAGCTCCTACAAAGTAGGAGCTCCACATGCTATTTAAGAGGAGGCGTGGGGGCTGACCTAGGGCATCATTGAAGCCCTCTCCCTCTCCAATTCGTGGCCCCCTCTCCTCCCCTTTCCTTGGTTCAGCCGCAAGCAAAGGAAGAAAAAGAAAGGTGGCCTCTTCATCCTCCCTTCCTCCTTCCAACGCAAGGAAAGAAAGAAGGCTGCAGGGGTTTATTCCTTTACTATTCTTCATCCTTCTTCTTCCTCCTCTCAAGCACATTCAAGAGTTGAAAGAACGAGAGGAGATCAGCCATCAAAGTTATCTCTGCAAGGGAGCTAGCACCCCGGGGAGATAGAAAGCTTGGATCGGTTTTCTGCTTTCGTGTGGATACCCGTAGAGGCCGGGCACTTGAACGGTTTCAAGCGAACCTTCATCCAAACCACGATCATCAGTTTGCGGTGATCATCTACTCGCACAAGGTGAAGATCTGATCTTCTAATATTATTTAAAAGTTTTTAATCCTTATCTATCTACGAACGGTTTTTAAACAACGTTCATTCGATGAACGGTTGATCCCGCGCATGCCTTTTCCGCTACCATCTGAAATTTTTTTAATTTTCTGCGGTATGGGCAGGTTCCCAACACAAGCCGCGCGCGGCCAACCGCACGTCCAGCCCGCAGCAGCCGCGCACAGGGCCCTGCGCACGCCCACAGCAGCGCGTAGGCCACTGCGCGCCCAGACAGTCCACGCGCGGCCGACCGCGCGCACACCAGCCACAGCAGGCGCGCGCGGGAGCCGCGCGCACCCCTGCAGCGCGCGCACCCGCGCGCATCCGCCCTGCAGAGCGCGCACCCGCGCGCATACCGCCCTGCAGCGCGCGCACCCGCGCGCGACCGCACAGCAGCGCGCGCCCCTGCGCGCGCCCACGCCCGGCCAACAGCGCGCGCCCCTGCGCGCGCCCGACTTCAGCCGGGCCGGCCAACGCCCCAGCACCGGGCTGACCCGAACCGCGCCAAGGCAGGATCCAGGCGAGGTTCTGGCACCCGAACCTCGCCTCAGCCAAAGTGGCCCGGTGCACTGCCAGGACACCAGCCCACGCCGCGCCAGCATCCAGAACACGCGCAGCACCCGGCTGCACGCATGCCACTGAAGGGCATGGACATGGGTGATGTCCAGGGGCACCAGCCCGTGCGCACGCACCTAGGCACGCGCGCAGAAGAGAAGAAGGCCCGAGCGCGACAAGTCCAAAGTCCGGCCAGCCAACCAAGTGGCCGAGCTCAATCCAAACCAGCGGGACAAGAACGGCAACCCAGCCCTAGCCCGCGCACATTGCGCCCAAGTCAGCCAAGTGTGGGCCAAGCCGGCGCACAACCATTGGTACATGTGCGCCCGACAAAGATAGCAAGAATCTGGCCAAAGTCCAAGTGGCGCCCGACCGAGCACTGCAGCCATCAAGACAAGTGCGCCCGGCCTGAAACAGCAGGCCAAGACACATGGCAGCGCAGCCAAGCAAAGCGCCCAGCATCGCGCCCAGCCAGGACCACAAGGCAGCGCGCCCAGCAGAAGCGCCCAACCAGGCGCGCGGGAAGGGCCACATGCAGCGTGCCCAGCAGAGGCGCCCAACAAGGCGCGCGGCCAGTTATGGCCGCGCCACATGGCAGCAGCCCCACCAGCGGCGCCCAAGCCCCCGCCCGGGCAAATCCCATGTGCGCCAAGGAAAAACCAAAGGGGAAGCCTGCAGGCTTTTCCATAGAGATCGGGCGAGCAGAACCATGGGCGGCCTAGATGCAACAGGCTACCAAACCGAAGGCCAGCAGAAGGCCATGTCAAGGATCCGCGTGAAGGGGCAACAAGCACAAAGCACAACTTCAGCCCGACTGCAAGCTAGACATTCAAACCACAGCGGACACATGGCAACCGGCGCAAGCATCAACATGAAGACCTTCCTTAGAAGGTTGGAATTCAAATTCAAACCGAAGCCGGCCAAGCAACTCATGAAGCACATGGCCGAATGCATTTGAATTCAAATTCAAATGAAGTCGGCCAACCCTTTTGAATTCCGAAGGCATTTCGCCAATAAGGCATTAGGCCTATAAGTAGAGGCCATTAGGGCCAAGTGTGATATCATCTTATCATATCATTTGACATTGAGTCTTGTAAAGGGTTTCATCCCTTAGGTCCCTTAGGGGTCATTCGGCCGAAAGGCTTGGGCTAAGGAGGAGAACATCACTCCCCTTAGATAGTTCTTAGGATAGGCAAGGACACTTCCCGTCCCTTGGCCAACCATTCCTTGTAATCGTTGTCCTCTTGGAATTGAATCTCAGTTTCTTCCCCACATCATCGATTCATATCCCTTGCCGTATCCCTTGTGTGGACTAGCATTGGTGAGGGCCAAAGACAACAAGAAGAGCGGCGTTACCCACAAGTCGGTCCCAAGGTACAAGCCAACCGAGCAACTACATCAATTGGAGGATTGGGCCGGGGATCGGGACCGCAAGTCCCTGGGTACCCAACACTGGTGCTTTCATTGAGAGACTTCTTCAAGGAGATCGTCGGGAGCTCGGCTAGTTGAGACCCACGGAAGGTCGATCTCAAGTGGTAACGCATACTCTTTCGGATCTACATAGTTCATTGTAATCCATATGAGATCTGAAAATTAGATCTATATTTCATTTTATATCTTGTATGATCTAGTTGGGGTAATCGCATTTGCTTGTAACACTACTCATTGGAGGGCTGGATCATCCTTTGGGTGACGGCCATAGGAGGTTCGGAGTGGTTTTCACGAGGGAAAAAAATAGAAGAGTTGTAATGGAGTCGGGAGGAGATTCTAACAACCAAAGATTGATGGAAGCCATAGAAGGGAGTAGTGCGAGGTTAAGTGTCTTAGAGAATGTAATGGAGACATTGGCCGCCATGAGAAGGGAGAGCAATGCCAATGCCGAGAGGCTAGAAAAAAGATATGGAGAAACGGAAAGTAATGGTAGTGATGGGCTCCGAAATGAAAGAAGAAGGAGAGGTAGTAGGAGTGGAAGAGAAGAACAACCATTTGAAAGATGGGCCGATGGTATCCAAGAGGAGGATCGGCCAAGAGAGTATGAGGGAGGAGAGAGTGAGCCCCAAAGAAGTCCTCTACATCGAAGGCCTTATGGCCGGAGAGATAGGGAGGAAAGGAGAAGAAGAGAAGATGATGATGTTAGGGTTTTGGATCATCATGATAGGATCCGAAAACCGAAGATAGATTTCCCTACATTTGGAGGAGGTGACCCATATGAGTGGTTGGATAGAGTGGAGCAATACTTCCTAGTATATGAAATCCCTAGGGAGGAGAAGGTGACTTTAGCTAGCTATCACTTAGAGGGGAGAGCCAATAGGTGGTGGAGATGGCTAAGGAGCATCTATGCTAGAGAAGGGAATCGATTGGGATGGACGGAGTTTGTGGATGAGTTCTTGAAGCAATGGGACCATCTCCAACCATCAATCACCATGGCCAATTGCCAAATTGAAGCAAAAGGCAAAGTGCAATTACATCGACCAATTCCGTCAACTCCAAACAATGGTGGGAGGGTGGTCCGAAGAAGCACTTCTTGGCACATTTGTGGATGGGCTCAAATTATAGCTTTCCAAGGAGATCAAGCTCAAGCAACCTACTCGACTTCAAGATGCAATGAGGATGGCCGAAATCATAGATCAAAGTAGCCTCCATGACCGGCGGCCAACCAAAGAACCATTCAACCGCAAGGACTCCAAACCCTTGCAAATGAAGCCTCAAAATTCTGCAGCAACTTCCTCCAAACAACAGCCCAATGACGTAAAAGACTTTCCTGAGAGGAGCTCCAAAGGTTCTTCGACAAGGGTTTATGTTACAAGTGCGGAAAGAAATGGGAGAAGGGTCATCGCTGCAACCGAGGCCAAGCATTTGTGATTGAGCTTGAAGAGGATCCTGAAAATTCTGAAGAAGCAGAAAATTCAAGTGAAGATCATCATGACAACTCATCATCCGAAGAGGACACCGGGCGTGCCTTCATGATTCAACAGATAACCAACCAAGTCTCATCACCAAAAGTTCCGCTGCAGCAACTCCAACCGCAGCTGAAATTTCAGTAAGTAGGCATGACCACACTCTCGACAAGGAAGCAAATCCAATTCCTCTTGCTGCCCACTTATCACCCAAAGAAGAAGAGTCCACTTGCATTGCCATTAGTGGAGCTGATTGGGAGAATTTGGGATCGGATCCGTGAAGCCACCCAAGCTAGACGGCCGAGCCCAAGAGATCATAGAAAAGGTGGAAGCCGCAGCCGATAGAGTGGCCAACTTCAAAGTCCGAGACGGTCTCATCTTATACAAAGGGTATGTCTATGTCCCCAATGTTCCCAACTTGAGAAAAGACATATTAGATCACTTCCATAGTAGCAAAGAAGGAGGTCATTCGGGGTGGGTTCGTACATATGTGCGCATCAAGCATTTCTCTTTTGGGAGGGACTGAAATCGGAAGTCAAAAACTTGGTAACCCAATGTGATATATGTCAAGCCATAAAATATGACCCTAGGGCACCCCCGGGACTCCTACAACCCCTTCCTATACCCGGGATGATTTGGGAAGACCTATCCATGGATTTCATCGAAGGCCTTCCTCTTAGCCGTGGGGTATGAAGTTATTTGGTGGTGGTAGATAGACTTAGCAAGTATGCACACTTTGTAAGCATCAAACACCCTTATACCCGCCAAATCCATAGCCAAAACCTTTGTAGAAGTCATAGTCCGGTTACATGTATACCAAGGACCATTATTTCCGACCGGGACAGAATTTTCCTAAGTGATTTTTGGAAAGAGATGTTCACTCTACAAGGTGCAAAGCTCAAGGCAAGTTCATCCTACCACCCTCAAACGGATGGACAAAACTGAAGTGGTCAACCGGACATTGGAGCAATACTTGAGATGCTTTTGCCACAATCAACAAAGCAAATGGAGGAGTACCTAGCATGGGCCGAATTTTGGTACAACACATCACATCATTCGGCTATCAACACAAGCCCTTTTCAACTTGTCTACGGTCGTCCTCCACCAACATTGGCATCCTATGAAAGAGGCAACCGCCCGTACCCATGAGGTAGATCAACAATTGATGGCAAGAGACGAAGCTTTAGCCAATGCAAAAGAGAACTTGCAAAGGCTCAACAACGCATGAAGAGATACTATGACCAAAAGCATCGAGAGAGGTAACATTTGAACCCGGTCAATATGTCTATGTGAAGATTAATCCAAAAAAACAGAAGGCCCTTAGAAAAAGTTTAGCTTCAAATTAGCAAAAAAATACTACGGGCCCTTCAAAATTCTTGAAAGAATCGGGGAACGTGGCGTATCGGTGGAGTTACCTCCAACCTCACAACTCCACCCGGTATTCCACGTCTCTTGGTTAAAAGCAAGGGTGGGAGATCCTACCCTCATTCAACCGGAGCTACCCACCTTTGATGAAGAAGAAGACTTCTCCTCCAACCCTTTGAAGCTCTAAATTATCGGATATGGAGGAGAGGTAAACATCGAAGACCGGTTTGGCAAGTGTTAATACATTGGCATGGTACTCCCCAAGAAGAAGCTACATGGGAAGATTATGAAGAAATCCAAAGGAGATATCCGGGCTTCATCCTTGAGGACAAGGATGCTCTCCAAGAAGGGGGAATGTTATGGACCCCATGAAAGCCACGCGCCAAAGAGCATCAACCAGCCGAGCTTTGAAGCAAATGGCCAAGTCAACCCATGGCCAAGTCAAGAAGAATCCAACATCCACTGCTGGAGGTATGCCCAAGCAGTGGACATCAGCCCGCGCGCGGCCAACCGCGCGTCCAGCCCGCAGCAGCGGCGCGCAGGGCCCTGCGCACACCCACGAGCAGCGCGCAGGCCACTGCGCGCCCAGACAGTCCACGCGTGGCCGACCGCGCGCACACCAGCCACAGCAGGCGCGCGGCCCTCCGCGCGCACACCCTGCAGCGCGCGCAACCCGCGCGCATTCGCCCTGCAGGAGCGCGCACCCGCGCGCATCCGCCCTGCAGCGCGCGCCCCTGCGCGCGTCCGTGCCCAGCCAGCAGCGCGCGCCCCTGCGCGCGCCCACGCCCGGCCAACAGCGCGCACCCCTGCGCGCGCCCGACCTTCAGCCGGGCCGGCCAACGCCCCAGCGCCGGGCCGACCCGAACCGCGCCACGGCAGGATCCAGGCGAGGTTCTGGCACCCGAACCTCGCCTCAGCCAAAGTGGCCCAGTGCACTGCCAGGACACCTGTTGCCCAAGGTGACAAGCCAAGAGGGGGGGGGGTGAATTGGTTTTTCTAACTTTTAACTATCTTACTTATGTTAAATGATGAGTTAGTGGAATTAAACAAATCACAATACAAACAACAAGAAAGTATAGTGGTTCGGTGCTCTCCTAAGCACCTACGTCCACTCCCCAAGCGACCCCTTGGGAATTCACTATAATCCCGCGGATTACAGTTGGATTGTTTTCCGGGCTCACAATCCAAAAACCTTTGTTGGTTTTACGGGCTCACCAACGAACCTTTACACTTTGGTTTCTGGGTTCACCAAAAACCTTTGTTGGTTTTACGGGCTCACCAACGAACCTATACACTTTGGTTTTCCGGGTTCACCCAAAAACCTTTGTTGGTTTTACGGGCTCACCAACGAACCTATACAAATAGATTTAACAAATAAAGAAAGAAGATTTAAACTCCTAGATGAGCAAATATAACAATATAATCTACAAAGAAGAGTTTAGAGAATATTTATCGCTTGATGTGACTTCTCTCTTCTTTGTCAAGGATGCTTCACTCTTCAAGGGTGGATGGAGCTCTTGATGACTCTTTAAATCTGCTCTCAACCACTTTCTTTTTACTCCTTGAATGAAGCACTTGGATGAAGCTTGCCTTGCTAGGGTTTTCTCTTGAATGCACTTGATGTATATTCCCAAAGCTTGCTTCCTCTAGTGAATACTCCCTCTTAAATACTTCTCCAACCTCCAAATAGTCCTTCCTGACCGTTGGATTGAAGAAACTAAGCCGTTTATAGCCGTTGGGAGTCCAAAAAGTACATCTGCAGAACTAGCCGTTATGCTTCAGCCCGTGTTGGGTCGACTCAGACCTGTCCTTTGGTCGACCCAACTTTGCCTTGGGTCGACTCAAACATTCCTTGGGTCGACCCTCTCAGAAAACACAGAACTTTGAAATTCAGCCTTCCTTCCCTTGGGTCGACCCAACCTTTCTTTGGGTCGACTCAAACCTCACTTGGGTCGACTCAACTTCTTCTTGGGTCGACCCTCTCAGTAATTTCAGCGAACCATTTTCTGTCTGTCTTTCTGTCTTGCCTTTGGGTCGACCCTCTCAGAGTTTGGGTCGACTCAAGCTTGGGGTCGACTCAACCACATGTTTGGGTCGACCCTCTCAGTAAATCCAGAGAACATATTTCCTTCATGGTTTGAGGTTCTTGAAGTTTGGGTCGACTCATGCTTACCTTGGGTCGACCCAACCAACTGTTCATCTGTGCCATTTTTGCAGGAGTGTGCCAAATGATTTCTTGATGTGCCGGGGTCGACTCAAACAATCTTTGGGTCGACTCAATCCACACTTTGCTGCATTCTCAAGTTAGATTCATCAAATGAACAAAGCATGTATCTATTATCAATCACACAAATATACTGAGATAATAACTATAAATGAAGTATCAATTTAACTTATAACATACTCTAGATAATTACTTGTTAATCATCAAAATAACACTATCATCCTCAATCTCCCCCTTTTGATGATTACAAAATAAAGAGTATAAGCCTATTGATACTTGTCTTTAAAATCAGTTTATAAAAGGGATTAAATTGCTGAATTTCAGCTTTTCATATATAAGAGTGAAATCTCCCCCTATATCATTTAAATGTTGCCAATTTGACTCTTTGAATTGCTCCCCCTTTCATTTATAATTCATTAGTGATGAAACTTCAAAAATTTGAGATAAAACATGAGTTTCAGATTATGTATTGAGGTGTGAAAGGTGCGTGCCAAATTCTGAAATTATGTGTGCCAAATTCTGAAATTTGATATAAATTTTTGAGTTGATCATTTTCATTGTTGCAAATTGCTCCCCCTTGGATGTATATGCTTTCCTATATGATTTATATGCTTTCCTATATGATTTTCTATTTGTTTTACAAATTATTTCTCTTTCTTTCTTTACTTCTCCTCTTATTACTCTTTCTTTACTTCTCCCCTATTACTCTTTCTTTACTTCTCCCCCTTTTTTGTTATCATCAAATAGGTACATGGGAAAAGATGCAATAAATACCAAACTTCAAACTTCATTGATCAAAATAGGAAATTTTAGTATATCAAAAGCAAAAGCAAATACAATATTCCTCAATCAAAGTTTAAAGATGCATGATAACCACCAAATACATATGAGAACTAGATACATATCCTAGTCTCTAAACAAGATCGTGAGACTCTCCCGGATCGCTTGACTACGGCTCTCTCGGGTCCCATTTCTCCAAGATCTTGAAGTAATCTACTGTTTGGAGATGATTGGAGAAGATTTGAGAGTGGAAAATAAGGTTTTTGGAAGAGGACAAAGGGTAAACAGTGCCCTAGATAGCTCACGGGTCCCCCTTTTAACAGTGGGATCCCGACGTTGGGTCGACTCAAGAAACTTCTTGGGTCGACCCTATTCTGGGTTGGGTTGACCCAAGTGCAGAATTTTTCCTTTCTCTTCCTTTTCGCTTCAAATAATTTTTCTTGCTTCCAATCCTTACAAATTCTTTCTGGGATAATGATACATGAGTAAGGAATCTATATATGACAATTTTGACTCATGTTTCATGGGTTTTTAGAAATGGGAGGAATGTATCATAAGACTGCTTGCTCCCTTTTTATATCTCTTCAATAAAAGGATCACATATGCCTAATTCCCTCCTTAGCGTGCAGAATCTATCTTCACTCAAGGGTTTTGTGAATATGTCGGGTAATTGTTTTTCAGTGCATATATGCTCAATACATATGTTTCCATTTTGCACATGATCCCTAATAAAATGATATCTTATTTCTATGTGTTTGGCTTTAAAAATGAGACATTTAAGATGTGAGCCAAAAGAGATCTCTAAATGTAGATTCCAAAGATATTTTTCAAATCAAGTGTAGATGGAATCTTTTTCAAGTTATTTCAAGGAGTATCAAGAATAATATTCAAAGAAGGCACGAATGAAAATTCAACACCTTTATATATATATATATGTATATATATATTAAGTATATAGCAAGATGAGAGCAATCTAATTAATTTTTAGAGTATAGTATAAGAGCAAATAAAGATCAAAACTTATATACTCGAAAAACATAAGATTATGTTGAATCCTTAATTCTTAATGACTTCAAAGTTCTTTTATGATATAAAAGTATTGGGGCATAGATACCAAAACATGAATTTATGCAGTGTAGGATACATAAAATTCAAGGCTTTGAAAGTTCTTTTAGAGCTCTCTTAAAGACTTTCTTTTACTCCTTTAAAGATCATAGCATCAAAATCAATTAAAATGAATTGGCTCAGGATTGAAACACTAAAGTGCAAGCCAATAAGAACTCATAAGTAGATTCCAAGATAAATTTTCGAAACTAAGACAGATGGAATCCTTTTCAATTAATTTTCAGAAATAAATGATTTACCGATGAATATAGATGGAAATCCAACTTTCAAAAGATATTCAATGAAGCACAAAGTTTAATATCAAAATAAAATCATATATTTAGAAATTTTTGTTTGCAATCAAGATCATCGAAAGACACATCATTTGGACCAATATTAGTACACTTTAAAGATAAGAAATGATATGTTTCGGATGCGTATCGGAGCAATCAACCAAGGCATCAAAATTAATTCTGT
>NW_024069399.1:0-44932 GCF_009389715.1 Phoenix dactylifera
AGGACCCAAGAAAACTTGGGTACCTAAAATTGTATGATTTCCTTGTGTAGGAGTGTCTTGCAGCCAAGGTCGACAAAAACTGTTGGTACTTGGATAGTGGCTGCTCAAGACACATGACGGGTGACAAGAGCAATTCTTCACCCTTGAGCCTAAAAAGGGAGGTGCAGTGACATTTGGAGACAATAACCAAGGTCACATCGTTGGTATAGGTAAAGTACAAATCACCTCCTCAACCTTTGTTGATAATGTACGATTTGTAGATGGTCTTAAGCATAACTTACTTAGCATAAGTCAATTATGTGATAGGAGTTTTGATGTTCTGTTTAAGCCAACCCTATGCATCATAACCAACTCAATTGACAATAGCTTAGTATTCAAAGGAATAAGACGTGGAAATGTGTACGTAGTAGATCTTGAAGATCTTGTAAAAATAACCTTGCTTAGTAGCTAGTGATACTAAGGTAATGATATAAGTTGGTTATGGCACCGTAAGTTAGTCATGCAAGTATGGATACAATATCAAAACTAGTTAAAAGAGATTCTGTAATAGGTTTGCCAAAACTAAAATTTGAGAAAAATAAAATTTGTGAAGCTGTCAATATGGCAAACAATCTAGGAGCTCTTTTAAATCCATAAATTGTGTCACTACTACTAGACCCTTGAACTACTACACATGGATCTATTTGGACCAACTAGAACCACAAGTCTTGGTGGAAACAAGTATGGCCTTGTCATTGTAGATGATTTTTCTAGATACACATGGGTCATGTTCTTAGCTCATAAAGATGAAGCATTTTCTATTTAAGAAATTTCATAAGGAAGTACTAATTCAAGAATGCTTCAGTTATAGCTATTAGAGTGATCATGGAACGGAATTTGAAAATCATCTATTTGACGAATTTTGTAGTAAAAAGGGGATAACTCATAATTTCTCTGCACCTAGGACACCACAACAAAATGGAGTTGTAGAAAGAAAGAATAGAACCCTAGAGGAAATGGCTAGGACCATGTTATGTGAAAGTAACCTCCCTAAGTATTTTTGGGGAGAAAGCCCATTAATACATTCATGTCATATACTAAATAGAGTTTTTATTGAGACCCATTATAAAGAAAAACACCCTATGAACTTTGGAAAAATAGAAAGCCCAAAGTAAACTATTTTCATGTTTTTGGATGTAGGTGTTTCATTCATAATAATGGCAAGGATAACTTTAGGTAAATTTGATTCTAATCTGATGAAGGTATCTTTTTGGGATATTCTACATCAAGTAAAGCATATAGAGTATTTAACAAAAGAAACCTTGTTATTGAAGAGTCTATACATGTTGTTTTTTATGATACTAATGATATCTCTTCTAGCAAGATAGTTGCTCCTGATGATGATGCAGAAATTCTTGAAGAAAAGATTGATGAGATTACATTACAAGAAGATGAACAAAAGCTAATTGGAAATGCATCAACAAGCCAAGAAGCAATTGTGGATCATGGGCTGACTAAGGCTTGGAGGTATGCTCATGGGCATCCTAAGGAATTAATTTTAGATGATCCATCTCAACCTGTTAGAACTAGAGCATCTCTTAGGAACTTAAATAATCATCTAGCATTTGTCTCACACTTTGAACTTAAAAACATAGAAGAAGCTGAAAATGATGTAAATTGGATAAATGCAATGCAAGAAGAACTAAACCAATTCACTAGAAACAAGGTGTGGAATCTAGTTGAACGACCCTCTGAATACTCAATAATAGGAACCAAATGGATATATAAAAATGAACTTGATGAACATGGAATCGTGATTAGGAACAAGGCTAGACTAGTAGCAAAGGGCTATAATCAAGAAGAAGGTATAGACTTTGATGAAACTTTTGCTCCTGTAGCTAGACTTGAAGCAATTAGATTGTTACTAGCATTTGCATGCTCTAAAGACTTCAAATTATTTCAAATGGATGTAAAAAGTGCCTTTTGAATGGGCATATTAATGAGGAGGTGTATGTAGAACAACCTCCTGATTTTGAAAATCATCAATACCCCAATCATGTGTATAAATTAAACAAAGCACTTTATGGTTTAAAACAAGCACCTAGAGCATGGTATGAAAGACTTAGCAAATTTCTGTGTAGACCATGAATTCTCTAGAGGGAACGTTGATACAACATTATTTTTAAAAAGAAAAAACAAAGATATGTTAGTAGTTCAGATTTATGTAGATGATATTATTTTCGGTGCTACTAACAATCGCCTCTGCGAAGAATTTGCTGACCTAATGCAGAGTGAATTTGAAATGAGCATGATGGGAGAGCTGAACTATTTCCTCGGGCTCCAAATCAAACAATCTGAAGAAGGGATCTTCATCAATCAAGCTAAATACATCAAGGAGATGCTTAAGAAGTTTGATATGGAAGGAAACAAGTCAATCAGCACACCCATGAGTTCATCATGCAAACTAGACCAAGATGAATCAGGTAAATCAGTAGATCAAAAGATGTATAGAGGTATGATAGGATCTTTATTATATCTCACTGCAAGTAGACCTGATATCATGTTTAGTGTATGCATGTGTGCTAGATATCAATCTAATCCTAAGGAATCACATTTAATCGCAGTTAAGAGAATTTTTAAATACCTAATAGGAACAAAAAATATAGGTTTATGTACTCTAAAGAATCTAGCATAAACTTAATAGGGTATACAGATTCAGATTTTGCTGGTTGTAAACTTGATAGAAAAAGCACCAGCGGGTCATGTCAATTCTTAGGAAAAAATTTAATCTCTTGGTTTAGCAAGAAACAAAACTCGGTTGCACTATCTACGGCGGAAGCCGAATATGTTGCTGCCGGGAGTTGTTGTGCTCAAATCTTGTGAATTAAACAACAGCTTGAAGATTATAGCATTAAACAAGATAAAATTTTCATTAACTGTGATAATACAAGTGCCATTAATCTAACTAAAAATCCAATTCAGCACTCAAGAACTAAACACATTGAGATAAGACATCATTTCATAAGAGATCATGTACTGAATGGTGATGTGACACTTCAATTTGTGTGTACTGATAATCAACTTGCTGATATCTTCACAAAACCTCTGAGGATCGATTTTGCATACTTAGAAGAGGATTAGGAGTGATTGATCCATTCTCGTGATACTCTCCTCTAGTTCATAGATTTTGAGGATTAGTCTATGGTGGACATAGGACTTCTTATCTACGATCATCAAATCAGTTCCTAAATCCTGGATAAGTCCATAACTCTCTTTTGTGGCACGAAAATAACTTGATTTTGGGTGTGTGCCAGAGTTCGAGTCGACTCGGACACATTTTAGAGTCGGCTCATGGGGGAGTCGACTCGCGCATATTTTGGAGTCGACTCGAGGTCGAGTCGACTCGCGACTTACTGGAGTCGACTCGAGGTCGGGAATCCGATGTTTTAACCCTAATCGAAACGTTCAATCCCCACTTCTATTCACAGCCGACACTGTTCCAAAACCCTAGAGCCGTCTCCGACCTCGTCTCCGACCCATTCTAGGTCTTCTCCATCGAGTTTTTCCTCCATTTTCCTAGTTCTTCTCCCGTGTTTAGGTCAAAAATGCCTAGGAAAGCAGTTGTCCCAAGCCGGAAGAGACCTATCTCTGCGAGCGGGGCCGAGCGACGGTCAAAGGCTCGGAACGAACCCGCGAGGCCACCACCTCCGGTTTCTTCCCCGCCTAGGCCGGTTCCCTCGCGTCCGTGCGCCGGGAGGGCGGTCTCCACCGGAAGAAAAGTCAACTTTGACTTCCTCTCCCGGGAAGGCTTCACCCTAGGGCACCGTCTTAGGGTACAAGGGCTAGAGTTTTTCTGTTCCTTAGACCTCCCAACTTACCCGGGGTTAGTTAGGGAATTTTATGGGACTAGCCCGGGGTAGTGGTGGTATCCAGGGAACCGTAGCAGGTGTCCCTATATTCATCTCGGAGGACTTCATTGCTCAAGTCCTCCATCTTTCCCAAGAAGGGATCTCTCCCAGTCACCCTCTTGATAGGACTGAGGTCCTTACAGCAGTCTTAGGGAGTCCTCCACAGTCCCCCATAGAGGAGGTGTTCGCAAATCAGCTGTCGGCTGAAATGCGGCTTCTCCTTAGTGTTATCTCTAGGACTCTCTTCCCAAAGACTGGGAGGTTTGACTTTATCTCCGAGAGGGACCTAGCCCTGATGTACCATATACTCCAGGACACTCCTATCAACTTTCCTAAACTTATCTACAAATATATCTGTGAACCCCTAGATAAGCCAAGGTTGAGTCTCCCCTACGGTATGCTTTTCACTCTCATCTTTAGGGAGTTAGATGAACCTATTCCTGAGGGGGAACCCTCTCGCTCACTGCGTCACACAGATCGCATGGGTGAGGGTACTCTTCATCGGATGGGATTTCATAGAGTAGAGGGAGTCTGGGTACGGAGACCATCCACTTCATCTGAGCCAACCACTCATCACTCTCCTGCCTCTGACCATGACCAGGACCACCATACAGATCTACCCACCCATCCTTCTACCTCTGGTCCTGCACATACAGAGCCCTCCACCTCCACTGCCCCATCTACTCAGCAGCAGCCACTGGAGGTCCGCATATCTTCTGAGCAGCTCCGAGAGTTGCGGCAGGAGATAGTGAGGGATCTGAGAGATGATCTGCTGAGGGAGCTCCGAGGTCCTCAGAGTGCTCCCTCCACCGAGCTAGTTCCCTCCTTAGCAGTCGTGACAGAGATGGTTGCAAATCTGGAGGAGATATTCAACATTCGAAGCCTAGTTCAAGGTCAATACTGGAACATAAGTGACGTCAAGAACGACACAAGGGAGATGCGAGATAGCATCAAACATGAACTAGGCAACCAGAGTCAGGGTGCAGAGAGACTAGCCAATGTACTGATCTTCAAACTTGACACCCTCCAGGAGAGTGTGAACAACATTTCTACAATTCAGTCTAGAACCACCTCGGAGATTCTTGAACAACTGGGGAACATCAATGAGAGGTTAAGCATGGTCATCAAACACACTAGACTGAGCAAGGAAGCCACATCCTCCACCACGAAGAAACCCTAGTGTTTTTTGTTCTTTTTACTTTATGATGTACAGTCCCTTGAGGACTTCTTTTGATATGTAATCACACTTGTACTCAAATTTGAATTTAATACAATGAGTAGAAATTTCCTTTCAAAATTGTGCATTCTTGAGTTCTTGTACTTTTCTGTGCTTTCTGCCTTTTTGCTATGATGACAAAAAGAGGGAGAAAATATATTGAATTGAAATGTAAAGGGAATCAATAAAAAGAAAATTCTTAAAGCACAAAGTAATTTGTTCTAAGTGGATTCGATACCTCGAGGCTCATTATCTCTCTGTTGGGACTCCTAAAGGAATAATCTCCAGAATCTATTCAAGGGATATTCGGAGATTAGTTGAATCATACTCAAGAACAAATTGGCAGATTTTCCCTCTAAAACCAAAAATTTAAGCTCAAAAGCTTCAAGACATTAAAAGAAAATTCAGAGAATCTAAACAAAATTGAATGCATATGTTGAGGGGGAGAATCTGAAATCTTAAGAAAGCAAATTCATTAAACACATATAAGCCAAACAATTGATTGCATGACATGAAGGCTTATATAATTCCAAATGAAAGGAGGAGCTTTAACTTCAGGATTTACTGTTTCACACCTTTCAATTTTGGATAAATTAAATGACTAGACACTTGAATTCATTTCAAAACTTTATTATAAATCTTCTTTTTGGTTGAGCAATTCACTTTACAAATACTCAATGTTTTGTCATCATCAAAAAGGGGGAGATTGTGGAGTGATTGATTATAACCCTATTTTATTTTGATGAGCTCAAAGCATTTGAGTATATCTTATGTTATACTAATGAATTCAATCTAGTGTTTCAGCCAAATATTTGTGAATTTATGTTTAATTATCTCTAGCCTTGGTTCAATACATTTTGGCTAAGTATGGAACTCAGTTTGAACCAAAGTCTGGAACGCGAGTCGACTCCGGAAGATTACGAGTCGACTCCAAGTGTTTCAGAAGCTCTGGCACAGACTCGAGTCGACTCCGGCACACTACGAGTCGACTCCGACTGAGAACTGACAACAGGACAGAAGGATGAATCTCAGACCCTGTCACCGAGTCGACTCCTGAAGAATTCGAGTCGACTCCGATGCTTGCCGAGTCGACCCCCGATAGTTCCGAGTCGACTCCAAGGAGTAACAGACATAAAGACAGAGAAGTTGTTTTTGGACTCTGAGAACCGAGTCGACTCCAGAAGAACTCGAGTCGACTCCAACGGTTGGCGAGTCGACTCCAAAGAAAGCAAGAGTCGACTCTCAGAGGAATGCAAGACTAAAAATCAGAGAGCCAACTTCGGTCTCTGAGAGCCGAGTCGACTCCCGCAAAGTCTGAGTCGACTCCGAGGCAGTTCAACTCCAAAAGACAGAAGACCAGTTTTCAGGCTCTGAGAGCCGAGTCGACTCCAAGAGAATCCGAGTCGACTCCAAGAGAATCCGAGTCGATCGGAGTCGACTCCAGATCGAGCGAGTCGACTCCGATCCGAACGGACACTGTGTCAGGAGTTGCAGATTGTGCAGAACGGCCCTAAAAGTGAGTCTAACGACTAGTTTTCAATGGAGATTGCTTAAATAGCCAGATTGAACGGTAATAGACACTAAGAAAGCTATTCCATTCAAACAAAAAGGAATTTCCACCTACCAAAGGCTCTCAAAAGTAAATACAAGAGAAAGAAGGAAAAAGCGCATTCAACTCCATCCAACCAACGTTCTCCTTCGCATTCAAAGCTCCCCTTCTGACAGCAAATCTTCAGCACATTCAAGAGGAGTTGAAGAGTTTGAGAAGCCCCTTTCTCCACCTCCAAAAATCTGTTTGAGGGCTTCTAACTCTTCTTTGTTTATATTGTTTAAATACGCTTTTCAAGAAGCTATCTTTTTACTTGTTTCAAACTGTTTTCTCTTACTTGATTCAATCAAGGGATTGAATCAAGGGTGTTAAGGTTGGTTGGTTAGCCTAGGGTAAAACCAACGTGTAAGGGTTCGATTGTGATTCCGGAAAAACAATCGGGTGGTTCTAGTCAGTGAGCCTGTGAAAACCGACCGAGTTCGTTGTGATCTCGTAAAACAACAAGTTTGGTTGTGAGCTTGTAAAACAACCGGCTGTAATCCGAGGGATTATAGTGAACTCCCAAGTGAAGCTTGGGGAGTGGACGTAGGAGCAAGGGTTAGCTCCGAACCACTATAAAATCTCTTGTGTTTGTGACTGTTTCATTGTCTCTTCCATTCCCTTCATTCACTGCATATAGTAACTAATTAATCCACTTGAAATAAGTTTTAATTAGTTACTCACAAGGTTTTTTAATTGCAGTAATTACTTAAAACCCAATTCACCCCCCCCTCTTGGGTTGTCTTTTTGGGCAACAGATTGCAGAACAAACCTTGAAACCTTGGAAGACAACAGAATATATTTTTCTACTCCAAGTTCAACAGGTTTTCTGACGAATATAAGTTCAAATCATATAGTGGTGAATGGGTTAGCATGGAGTTGAAGGAGCTAGGCGAAAATATAAAGAACAAGGAGTACCTTGAGATTATATAATTACCCTCCAGCAGGATTACTATTTACGCATACATTTTGTCCAGGTAACTCCATCTCCTCGGTAGCATGCCCAAACTTTCGAAACCTAAAATTTCTATGGTTGTCAAATATAAGGTACCTAACTGATATATTTATGAAGTTATATGTCCACACTGACTAACTCCAAAATGCTAAACTTGTTCAAATGATTCACTTTGGCAGTCTATATGTTACGCCATGCTAAAACAAGTTACATATGGCTTAAATTGGAGATGAATAAGCACAAGAATATATTTATTCTACAGCTGTTTAGACATCAATATATTTGCTGCTTTAGATTGCATACTTTTCAATTAATATTTAAATTAAACTTAATCAAATATTAGTTCAATTTCTGCCAAAGAAATCCTAAAACTCAAACTTCGCAAGATACTCGGTAGTTGTTGTTGGCAACCCGCCCATGCCGCTGATATTTCAAAAAAATTCAAATGGCAGCGGAATCGGCATAAGCGGGATCGACGTTCATCGCATGAATGTTGTTTCATGAATCGTTCGTAGATAGATAAGGATTAAAAACTTTTAATAACCTTTAGGAAGATCAGATCTTCACCTTGTGCGGGTAGATGATCACCGCAAACTGAAGTTCGTGGTCTAGGATGAAGGTTTGCTTGAAGCCGTTCAAGTGTCCGGCCTCTACGGGTATCCACACAAAGCAGTGATCCGATCAAAGCTCTCTTGTCTTCCCGGGGTGCTAGCTCCCTTGCAAAGACTTCTTTTGATGGCTGATTTCCTCTCTTTCAATCAACCCTTGATTGTGCTTGAGAGGAGGAAGAAGAAGGATGAAGAAGATGAAGAAGAAGAATCCCCACGCAGCCTTCTTTCTTTTCCCTGCGTTGGAAGGAAGAAGGGAGGAAGAGGATGCCGCCAACACCTTTGGCTTTTATCTTCCTTGCTTGCGGCTGAACCAAGAGGAGAGGAGAGGGAGGCGTACGGCAAGGAGGAAGAGGACTTCTTCTATGCCCTAGGTGCCGCCCACAAGTCCCTTTTTATAGACATGTGGAGCTCCTAACATTTAGGAGTTCTTGATGTCTTTCCTAAGAGGGGGCGCCGTCTCTTCTCCCTTCTCCACGTGGAAAGGGGAGGGGCTTATCCCCTTCCTCATGGTAAACCCTAATCCATATTAGGTAGGGATTGGAATGCCCTAATGTGGTCAAGCCCTAATCCAATTAGGCTTAGCCCAAGGGTGAACCAATTTGGATCCAATCTAGGTAAGTCCTAATCCAATTAGAACTTAAATCAATTTTGACTCAATTGAACTCTTCAATCCTAATCCAATTAGGAGTCTTATTGATTCATTAGATTAATAATTAATTGTGACTTAAGAAACCCTAATCCAAATTAGGACATATATAATTTTAGTCCTAATCCAATTAGGACTCTATTTGAATCCGAAGTCCTAATCCGATTAGGACTCTAGGAATCCTACTCCAAGTAGGAATCCAATTTTGATTCAAAACTTCTAATCTCATTAGGATTGCAGGAATCCTATTCCAAGTAGGAATTCCAGTCATACTCCAACTAGGATTCCCAGTCCTAATCCAATTAGGACTCTAGGAATCCTACTCGAAGTAGGACTCTTGTTTCAAGTCTAATTAATTAATTCCCTTTGTTCCTTCTTCAACTGAATATCAATCGAATTGATTACTTGTGATTCATAATCACTTTTCAACCATCGGATCGGTCAATACTTCTAGTGTGTGTGACCCCATAGGTTCTACTCTGACTGGTAGTGAGATATATTGTGATCTCTATCACTATATCATTGAAAACTCCTTTCAATGGGTTGGAACGATTCCAACTCAACTCATTAGGGTTTATCGATCATCGAGATAATCCCTGTGAGTCCCACCATCCACCAGTGACACCTAGCAGCATGTAGTGGCTATCCAGTAGAATAGAAAGATGAACCTCTAGGTGCAGTTACCATGTGATACAGTCCTACTATCGTGGATCCCTACAGGACGGAGGTCATGGACAACTCGTCAAACCCCATCGTCTGTCATATGTCAAAATTTATTCGACTCGAGTTCGATAGTGGAAAACTCTTTCTCCACTTTATATTACTGCCCTGGCCAAGGTCTTAGAACTCAGTCTAACAAATCACATAGGATCACTCCTCTTCTATCAAGGTTGATAGATTCCTTGTAGGTGCATACCCTACTCCTACAGTGAACCTACTGCAGCCAATCTACACTGCATGGAGCCATATGGCTAGAGACCATGTATGTGTGCAGTCAAACTACAATAACCTCACTGTGAGTAGCCGAAGCACCGCAGGTCAAAGGACCAGTCACACTACTGCAACATCAAGCAAGTCACTGACGAGTGGATAGACATCCAAGTGACTTCTTGTCTTGGTCACGCTCAGTACCCTTCTTCTCTAACAAGCACCTGCACTATCACTTCAGTGTCCCTACACTGTGGACTCAAGTCTCATCCATCCAGAAGGAAAGTGATCTGTGCACTGATCGGATCGATCACCGTCCTCGTGATGATCCATTGATCAGGAGCATTTAGAAATTAATCACCAATGATACATGGCTCAAATTCTCAACTCTTGAGAATATGTATCATCATCTTATTAATTTCTTGTACGATTCATAGACACATAAATAATATGAATGAAAAGATGCCTTTTATTTATTCAATAATAAATAGTCAAGTACAAAATTATGTCCCTAGAATTAACAATGTGTCAGCCAGAGGGCATACATCTAACAGTTGTAACATATGAATGAGTATTGTCGATCTGCATTCAGAAATCACTATCAAGATCTATGTTTCCTAGTTCATTGGTTTGCTTGGTACAGATTCTGATTTGTAATTTAAATTCGTTGCTAATTAATGAACCCAATATGATAGAGGTAGGATTCGAAAATAAATTTTGTAAATATTAAAAATATATTCTAATTTTGATTATGATTACAAAAGTTAATGAAAAAAATAATAAAACCCTCTGACCAATAAAAAATGACAAGTAAAACATGCAAAAAATTGAAGCTTATACATCCATTGAGTTTTATATAGGACTATCATGCCTTGTTTCGAAAACATTCCGCTTGACAGATTTCAGGAAGCATATCACTTTCACATGTTTCCCGGTGTGACCCCTCACTTCCTTGTCTCCCAACAGCACAAAATCTCCTACTATTCTAGAATCCCATTCTCAGCAGCTTTCATGCAATTTTAAGTACCCTCCTCTTTAGAGCCTTACAAAATGTAAGAATTGCAAACTCTCCATAAAAATGTACTGCAAATGGATCCAAAACATACTGATTTGCAAAATGCTTATGCGACAAAGCAACTTAGGTAACCCTGGGCAAGGCAAGAAACTCATTGAATCATGTGCCATTGCTGTTCTTTTTACACCAATATGTTTTGAAGTCCTAGAATGTATGCCTTTCCGACCGACAATCAAGTTTATTTATGATAAATCAATCAGACTGCCACCTAAGGTTTCTTTCCATTGTTCTGTTAAATACTTAGTCATTAGTTTCACTAGAAATAGCGCATTAATCAGCACTCTCTGCACCAGAATATCACACTGTCAAGAAACCCGTGAAATCATGTGTGATTGCTATGTGATGCCCCTATATCACTTATTCTTGTAACACACATTTCTCTTGACAACTAAACAGGTACAAATGCTATACAAAGTTGCAAACATATTGGATGCAACAAAAATGGACTAGTAGATTTGTTTCAGCAATCTTAAAAAGATGAGGAGGTATTACCAAACTCTTAATCTAAAACAAGAATAGAAGGTATCCACCAAATTACGATTGCCGTAATGCAAATACAAGAAAGCTCAAGACTTATTTCAAAGAGTACTATAAAAAGAAATGCCACAATACACTTCCCAGCTATCACAACGTCATCAGTAGGATGCTAAAATTTAAGATGTAGATAGGAAATGCACCTTCTCATGCATGCATAATTGAACGTGAAGGGTAAAAAGAATAATTACGCCACTACCTTCTTTAGTTCAACTTTTGGAGGACCGGGTTCTTGATAGAAGCTTGGCATTGGTGTGGCTTTAAAAGTCAAGCTTTTTCCTCAGTTGTCTGATCTCAGCCTCCTGGTTTTCCTGGAATATAACATTTTCTAGAGAACTCAATTAACAGTTAACGTGGAAAAGCTTTCAAGAAGAACAATTAAGAAAAGCTTCAATATTTGTACGAGGAGATTACCTTAGATCTTGCCTGCAAGTTAGTCTTTTCCAATTCCTTTTGCTGGATCTTCTCTTCTAACTTCAAGAAAAACTGAGAAACCAACATTTATCGATTCTTTACATGCTAACTAAGAGAGACCAAACCAAGAAAGAAGCAAGAACACAATCTATTAACCAACCTCCTTGCGTTTCTTGGCACGCTCATCCAACCTGAAGTTAAAACCAGAACTAGTGCTCTTTTGTTGGGCCATTGCACAAGAAGTTGCACTAATTCTGGATAAATGACAAAGCATGAAAACCAAATTCTAAAACATATATAAGAAAGTATCAATCTACATATGAATGCAGTGGGCATCATCATCCTTTTTTGCTGGTAAGGAGCATCTCAAGGGCCTTGTATTTCCAACATGTGACCTGTTATAATGTGCTAATCCTTGCAAACCAAATGAAAGTAATCTACCTATCATGTCAAACCAGTTTGGTCAGGTAGTAGTCATTCAATCATAGAAGGGAACTGAGATGGCAAACTATAAAGCCTGAAACGTGCAATGGATGCGCTGCACTGGCAGTATTATGCTATTTTATTCATATCGAATGCATATATATCATGCATTGGACTTTGACCGATATCATAGTTGTTAAATATTTAGTATTCCATATTCTCATACAAATCTGATATGTCTATTGAACACTACAGCCCCATAATTAAAGTTACCAAATGTTTAAGATCTTTATAAACTTCATTACTATTATAGCAATAAGATAAAGAGTAAAGAGGACTTGATGAGCGCCAGGAGAGAAAGAACTGAAGAAAAAGCACTAGTTTAGCCTGCTTAACAGACAAGAACTTACTTCATGGCTTCAGAAGAAGTACCATTGATGGTTGCATCCACTGAGCCATATTTCACTTGCTGGTTTCAAGCAAGGATTGGAAAGAGTCAGTAGAATAGGAGGATGCCATGGGTAAAAACACAGCATTTATGCAGATTCTGGAGCAGTTCTTTAACAAAGAGCAGTGTGTCAGCCTGCATTCAGAGACTCACCAATGATGGCCGAGTACTGCATGCGGCAGCTGAGTTGGATTGCTTAGCAGGAAGCTCACCTGCATTCCATCCCACAGAATTAAGCCCGGAAGAAGGTTGAGCATCAGAATGTATCAGATGAAGAAAGATGAAAGCAAACCATTGGTAATTGAGGGTGGATCTTCTGATCCATTTGAGCCCAAGCCTTTTACATCTGCTTTCCCCTGCTTCCCAGAAGTGGTACTCTTCCTCAGACTGCTGGCAAGAGTACCTCTGGCAGGGAATGAAAGACCCTGTGAAAGGCTAGGTTTTTTGTTTTGTGATTTGACCTGGGCACCATTCTGACCATCTCGATCCTTCTGCACCTTGACACTCTTCAATCGATTATCTCCATCAGATCCGGTTTCCTACAAAAATAATCCCTCACCTTGCATCACTCAATTTACACTTCTCACAGAGCTGGAAACAAGAAGGGAAAGAAGAAAGTAACAGTCCTATACCTTGAAAGATTCGAGACTTTGTTTTCCAAAATAGCCTCAGAGGCTTCATTCCCTGCTCCAGATGTCTGAAGATCATCTTCGTTTAATGGATCTTCAATCAGGACACCATTGGCTTGCACAGCATTGGAACCATTTTCAATAACTTTGTTATCCTTGTTTACATTTGAACCGAATCTGTTGACCTCTGGAGCTTTCTCCCAAGTCCCATTATCGACCTTCAGTTCAACACCATAGCCAGCTTCCATCGTACTACTATGGAAACCTAGAACCAACCACTCTGAAACCTGTTCACTTCAAAAGTCACATCTTTGGCACAAGCACAAGCCTTAATAACAAACTACATGACAACTAGAAACATACTACAAATCTAACAACAAACAAAGCCTCTACTTCTGTTCTTCTTCTTCTTCTACTACTAGTAGACTAACTTCCAACTTCCTTTACGGAATGTGTCTCGATTGTACTTTCAAATCAATCGCACTCGATATGATCTAGCATCTCAACCTAATTCTACCGAATTGGACCAACATAACCATAAAAAATCAGAACAGGTCAACATTTTGGAAAGACATACATCGATTTTTTCATGAAAAACATAGATCCCGACTAAAAACACTTGTGATCGAGTGAAAACACCGCCTTTCTCAAATCCACGCTGAGAACTCCAAAAATCGAGAAAAATGGGAGGCACAAACAGATCAGGACAGTAAGAATAGATCCTGACATACCTATGGAGCTCAATCGCTGAATTCAGCGTCAGAGAGAGAAAATCCTCGAGCGATTAGCGGAAGAAGCGAGAACCGCCACGACGTGAACTGGCCAATAGATCGAAGCGCAGGAAATCGGATCTAAACGATCCGAGAAGGTTCTCTACTTCCCTCGGCATAGAGATCTTTCCCCTTCTCGCAAACCCTAATTCCGGTTGTCGGCGATCTGAAATTCGCTTCGCACCTCACTGCCGTGCAACCACCTCCTCTCCCCCAAAACCAACCAAAAAAAAAAAAACGATCGACGGTGAGAAGCGACCGATTTTTTTCAAACTAAGGGATAGACGGCGCCGATTTACGAAGATGTCATAGTCTTTTGTGACCAAAGTGCCCCTAATCTCCGTCCCGAATGGCGCTGGGTCTACATGGGGAAGCAGGCTAAGAAAAACGGCCGCTATAGGGACGGTAATAACTACTTTGAGCCGTCAAATAAAAAAATTGTCAACTTTCATTCCAGCTATTTATTTAAAAAAATATTTTTATTTCGATTTTTGACAGAAATGGGATAAAAAAATTATTTTTATTTTGATTTTAGACAAAAATGAAAAGCTCAAATTTCTGTAAATTAATTTAGACTCTCATTTAGTATTCAAATTCTATTCCAATTTCAATTCTGATTCCAATAATGAACCAAATATGTCGAAGAAGATGACCATTTCGATTTCCATTTCAATCCACTTCATTCTAGTTTTGATTCCAGTTGTGAACCAACGCATCCTTAATCATAATAGATTTATAATTGGTGACAATTCTTTAGCTATTATCATGTTGTGTGTCGGTTAACATATATCCGGATGTAGAATGCAATTATTATGATCTTATATGTATTAAGATCACATCCGATGGCCTTTGTATAGTGCACTAACTCTCCATCTATTTGCAAATAAATCGACACAAGGATGCATGGAGATTATTGGTTATGCAAAAAAGTCATTGTATCATTTACGCAACAAATTTTAGCCTATTATATGTTAGAAGTATGCCCTACAAGTCAATTTGGCAGACGCATTGTAATTGTTCTGGACATAAAATTTGTACTTGACCTTTTTATTGATTAATAAAATTGGGCATTTTGTTCATTCATGTTGTTATGTATCCATGATTCATCCTAGGAATTAATAAGATAATAATACATATTCTCAAGAGTTGAGAATTTAAGATATGTGTCATTAGATAGTTTAATTCCTAAATTGCTCCTGATCGATGGATCATCACGAAGGACGGTGATCGATTCGATGAGATTAGTGCACAAATCAATTTTTCTTAATGGACGAGTCTTAAGTCCACAGTGTGAGGACACTAGAATAATTGTGCAAAGTGCTTGTTAGAGAACAAGAGTACTGAGTGTAACGAAAGCAAGAAGTCACTTGGATGACTATCCACTCGTCAGTGACTTACTTGATGCTGCAGTTGTATGACTAGTACTTAGACCTGCGATGCCTCAGCTAATCATGGTGAGTTTACTATAGTTTGACGAGCACATAAACATGGGTCCTAAGAATTCTTATGGTGTAAATTGGCTGCAGTAGGTTCACTATCGGATTAAGGTTGCATCTAAATGGAATCTATCGATCTTGATAGATTAAGAGTGATCCTATGTGATTTATGAGACTAAGTTCGAAAAATCTTGGTCAGGACAGTTTTGGAAAAAGAGTTTTCCAATCTCGAACTTGAGTCAAATAAATTTGACATATGACAGACAATGGGGTTTGACGAGTTATCCATAACCTCTGTCATGTCAGAATCCACGATAGAAGTACTGTATCATACGCTAACTACATCTAGATGTTTATCCATTCCGTTCTACTGTGTTGCCATTATATGATGCTAGGTGTCACTAGTGGATTATGAAACTCGAATGTATTCACTTGATGATCAGTGAATCCTGAAGAGAAGAGTTGAAATTGTTTCAACATATTGAAAGAAGTTTTCAATGATATTGTGATAGAGATCACAATATATCTCACTACCAAATAGAATAGAACCTATGGAGTCACACATATAAGAGGTTTTGATCATTCCGATGGTTGGATTGCGATTTAGAATCACAATAGATCTTGATTGTCTATTTGATTGACAATTGATTTAACCCACTAAAGAGTTAGTGAGTTAAAGAAGAAGGATTTGCAATTAGATTGTAATTTGATTGATTCAATTAGGCTTAATCAATTAGAACTCCTTATTAGATAAGGAACTTAATTCATGAAGTTCAATTTGGATCCTAATTGAATTAGGATTCATATAAATTAATATGGAGGACACATTGGGTTCTAATTGGATTAGGATTCAATTAATCAAGAGGAACCAAATGTTTCCTAATTGGATTAGAAAATTTAGCATGAAAGGAAGGGAGTATCCTTCCTTCATGCAGGCCATAATAAGGGAGAAAAACAAGGAGGGGCGTCCTCCTTGTCTCACGCCCAAAGGAAGGAGGGGGCATCCCCCTCCTTTTCTTCTTTGGTTCCACATGCCACATGGAGGGGCATCCGCCCCTCCTCTTTCTCCTCTTCCCCTGGATCGCCACACGGCTCAAGGAGAGCCCTTGATTCTCTCCAATCTCTTTTAAGTAAGGGATGTAGAAGAATTAAGTAAGGGGTGTGCAAGAATTAAGTAAAGAGTGTGGTAGAATTTGGAGGGATGAATCAAGGAGTGATTTCTCATTGAAATTATTACTTGTTTAGATGGGCATTAGATGCCTATAAAAGGAGAGGGGACATGAGGGCTTAAGAGTATTGGAGATCCCTTGTTTCAGCCGCCCACCCTCTTCCTCTTCCTCCTCCAGCCGTAAGCAAGAAAGAAGAAAAGAAGAGTTGCGCCCTCTTCTTCCTTTCAAAGCAATCAAAGGGTTGATTAAGGAGAGCGGAAATCAGCCATCAAAGGTGATCTTTGCAAAAGAGCTAGCACCCTGATAAGATCTTGGAATGATCTGTACCTCGTGTAGATACCTATAGAGGCCAGACGCTTGTGCGGCTTCAAACGAACCAAATCCAACGATCATCAGATAGCGGTGAAAATCTACCCGCTCAAAGATAAAGATATGGTCTTTATAATTCTGAATAGTAGATCTGAAAATTAATCTAGTCTTTTAATTTTAATCTTTTCTTAAGATTTCATAATTTTCTGAGTTAGAGAACTCAGAATTTTTTTTAAAATCTACGTTCTCTAGGATGTTCATGAGATGAACAACTCCACGCGTGCTTTCCACTGCGATCGTCGCAACGCGTGTGGGGATAACCTGACAATGGTATCAGAGCCGCATTTTTGAAATTTAGATTAAGATTAATAGATTTGATTATGATTTAATTTAGATCTAAAATTTTTATATGCTTGCTGAAATTTCTGTGTGCTGAAATTTCAGATTTCAGCATGCTGATTTTTGTTTTAAAATCCAGATCTTGCATAATTAATTTTTATTACAATAAGATTACAATAATTGAAATCATATCTTGCATGATCAAAATTTTAGTTGATCGCATATTTAATTAAAACTTTCAGATTTGAAAATTATATGCATGAGATGCATGAGGTATGATCAAATTATGAATTCATGATCATTAAAGGATAATTTTGTTTAGGCTTATGCTTAAAATAAAATTGATATATGCATGAGATGTATATATATGTTAAACAATATTCGCATGAGATGTGAATAAGGTCTAAACAAATTTACATAGGATGTAAACTTGAACATATATGTCATTTACATAAGATGTAAACACATAACATATGAAAGGAGTTTCATATTCGCATAAGATATGAAAAAGACCAAAACAATTATGACATTTACATAAGATGTAAACCCTAATCGAGACCTAAAAGCTCCTCAATCAGTCGAGAGTGAACGATACATTGAGCTAGCCATATTTGATTAATTGATCTAATTAGTGTTTAGGAAAGTATCAAATGTGGTTACTTAATTAGGACCTTACTCTCTAAGTAAGTGGAGCCTTCCACTTGCTTACCTGGCCAATTGATCGATTACCTCCTATGAAAAGTTCAAAGTTGGAATCACTAAGACTAGATTTCCTAATATTAAGTCTAGAGATCTTCCACCATAGTAGAGTTGCTAAGGTCTTTCCGGCGTTAATTTATCTCAGTTGGACACAGTAGGCAAGTTGCATTAGAGAACTGGACCTCTTTATTGGCATGCGATGTTGTGGGGATAAAATAGGGTTGGGGACTAATAACTGTTAGGTGATGATCTAATGACGACTTTACTTCTGCGGAAATTATGGTGGGTCTGACTTAACCAAGGAATAGGACTAATAACTGTTAGGTGAGGCCTTATGACTTGGAGACCAAGTGGGCTACAACTTGCTTAAGAAGTATTATACAAAGAGTTGTACACTCATCGTTTATGTATCACCAATAACTGTTAGGTGAGGTGACATGTAAATTGGTGGGACTGTAGCACCCCACTTGAAATCTAGAGGCGCAGTTTTTATTTCTCTACTAGAGGAGTGTAGGAGATTCGAAGAAATAGTGGAAGATGTTTGTTTTAAAAGTTCCTAAAACAAATAAAAATTCATATTCAAGTACAAAATTCTAACTAGAATTTTATTCTCTGTAGATAAAAATGTCGGCCTCTAATCTCTTGACCTGCATCCTTGAGAACAACTGATTGACGGACCCAATTATAAGGATTGGCTCTGCAACTTGAAAATTATTTTAAGTTGTGAGAAATTAGGGTATGTACTGGACCATGACACCCTGGTGTTACTAGCCCGTCTGACTATTACACAGCGTGAGACGCATGCTAAGTGGACGGACAATGACAATAAAGTTAGGTGCTACATATTGGCATCTATGTCCAACGAACTACAATGCCAGTAATAAGAACATGAAGACTGCCATGGACATATTGAATCACCCGCAAGAGTTGTATGGTGAATAGAGTCGCACAGCTCGGTTTGAAGTATCCAAGAGGCTCTTTAAGGCCAAGATGTACAATGGAGCAGTCTCTCCATGATCATGGTTTTAAACCATGATAAAGGACTTGGAAGAGCTTGAGAAGCTCGACATGAACATGCCACAAGAAATTGCAAACTGATTTAATCCTGCAATCTCTTCCTTCTTCATATGGGCAGTTTATAGTAAATTTACCACATTAACAAGATTGAATGCACCAAACTTGAATTGTTAAACATGTTGGTAATAACTGAGGAAGCCTTGAAGAGTTCAAGAGGCACAGTGTCACATACGAAGGGATCTCAGAGCGGATCCCAACAACGTGCGGCTCGGTCTACCGAAGAGAAACTGATCAGCCTTCCTCGCATGGGAACCTAGTCTCTATGACTTAGGTCACGCCTAACAACAATAATGCAGCGAAGCACGATATCAAAAAATACCACGAAGGAGAAGGAGAAATACAGGGGAAGAGAACTTTATTGAATAACCACTCAACTGATTACAATAAACTCTTCTGGTCTCTCCAGCTCTACCTGATACCAACCCCTCCCCTTTGAGGGTCTTTTTATAGAGGAGCAACCTCCAATTACAAGTCCCTCATGAACTCCACTTCCCATGTACAAGATAAGGATAAATCCTAGATAAGATAGGAAAACCCCATTCCCGTAGGATTCTGTACAATCAGATGAAACGGCCAAGTTCGTGCCCCAACCAAACTCGGATTATCACAAAACTAGATTTGTTGAATTCAAGACGAAAAATCCTTCTAGATGGCACCTTTCCCACTTTGAACAGACTTCTGTAGAGTTTCTGAAATGCCCACAACATGAGAATGCGTGGAAACAACGTTACAGCCACATTTTCTAACCATACATCTTTCAGTTATGAAAAACGTGTTAAAACGTGTCCCTTGCCTTCTGAAGACTTATGCCAGTACCTCCATCAGTGGCACACATTTTCATGCATCCCAATTTCTCGGATTCAGTCCATGCTTCGACATAAGCCCACAATACTGATCAGACTCGTTGCAGCAGCTTTCCTCCTAATGATGAACCAGCATGTATTCTTGCCAATACATGCCTTGGAGCACGTGCCCCCGGCCCCATGCTCTTAGGTATTCCTCCTAGATCTTGCACATATTTCCCTAGGTGATCCTTGGGCCCAGATTTGGTCTCCAAGTTACCCAAATCTCCAGAAAGCCGGTCAGACCTTGAAACCGTCCAGCGACCCGATCTGGTTTACACCTTGATTCACGTCCGTCCAGCCCCGATTCGAGGAGTCGTGACACCCTCCCCCACCTAAACCGATGTCGCCCCCGATGAAACTAGGTGGTACTCATTGATGATGTCCTTGAACTGCTATAGTTCGTTACCATATTTCCAGCTTGCTCCTTTCCATCGGATTAAGATTGCACATGGTTACCCTTTCCCTGTCTGCCTTGATTTCAGAAACCTTCTTGGTGTAATGAAACTCGTACAGCCACTGGAGCTCGCCCGCTTTGAGCCCGAGAAGAGTCAATTGTGTCCTCTTTGAACGATTTCAACAGGAACACGTGGAACACCGGATGTACTTTCAGCTTGGAAGACAGCAATAATTGGTACGCTGTTTCTCCAATTCGATGTGTGATGATGAAGGGACCTTCATACCTCCTCACGAGTGCTTTGTGGTAGCCCGACTTCAATTTCATGTGATGGTAAAGCTGAAAGAGTAGATGCCCTACAAGCCAATCGCAATATGTATTGCGAAGGGTTTTCTTTTGATTTTCCAAATCATATACATGAAATTTAAATATAAATAAAGGCATTGTGTTTTATCATATGCTGTTGATTATATTTGTGATAAACCCCTTAGATTAGAGCAATGATTTGAGGCTATGATGAGATCATACTAGTGAGACCTAAAATCCTAAAATCCTAATCTTAAATATTTCCAGTCATTGATACATTGAGTCGGAGATCAATGTTTACCGGAAAGACTGGCACATCTTATGTATGCTCGGTGCAGAGGGTGATTGATCTTACAATCACTTGTGTGGACACACTAATACAAAGATGTGGGTGCTCATTAGAGGAATGAATTCACTGAATTGACCTACAAAGAGAAATCTTATGAAGTCTTACTTACATATCAAAAGATGATTCTCTTAGTAGAAGTTGTACAACTGATCCTTTGACCTGAGATCACCATAGTATCTTATGCACATAAATCCATATTTTGGTTTACACTCATTCATGACAATAAGTTGTGTACGAGATCTTCTGGATATGGTGGATTGTGTACGAAGGTTATGAGTAGGTCAATAAGGAATTAATCACTTTTAGTAAGAGAAGATTGCATCCTATTTATACTAATCATATGATAATTCAGAGAGCCTTTGATCAAAGCACAACGAAAATTAGAAAGAGTTTCTAATATTTCATTATTCGAATTATCATTAGAAGATTGAGAAATATATATGAATATGAAATTGAGTTTGACATATATTCATACTCATATACATATTCGGGATGCAGTTTGATTAAAGGATTGAATTGCATGGTAACTTGCCACTAAAGGGTATTTTTGGTATTTCCACCAAGTTTCATATTTTTTCGGTAGACATGACACGTTGCTAGACGTCAATCTTGTCTTATAAGTTTGATTGAATTAAAGAGATTAATTCGATCACCAATTAGAAAGAATTCTAATTGTTAAGTTCGGGATCGCGCAGTTTGGACCTAAATCGATTAGAAGAGTTCTAATCAAGTTGGGTCGACTCGCACTCACACCTATTGCTGGCTAAGTATGGAACCCAATGGGTCACACACAAAAAAACTTATCAAGGATCTAATTGGATTAGATCATGTTTGTAAGATAGACATCCTAGCAGGTGTTGCAAACCCTTAGCTCCTGATTCGAATTGGATTCGAATCTGATTCTTAATTGATCTAATTTGATTAGATCATGTTCTAATATAGGTTAGCCAAGAGTTGGGATCTAATTAGCTTGTTTTGAGTCTAATTGGATTAGATTTGATAAATCATTCAATTTAGACCATTAGATCTTGATCTACCGTTGGATGAAGACATAATGGTGATTTGGTTTGAACCCAATTGGATTGGGTTAGATGTGGCTTTTAATCATGACCATTGGATCTTCATCAGCCATTGGATGAAGATATAATGGGATGATTGGATGGCGCCATGAAGGAGAACCATTGGATCATCCTAGAGCCATTGGATGATCACTTAATTCCCCTTCATGATGGCGCCTTGATCCTAAGCCCTTGGATCATATGGAGATGCATCAAAAGATGTGAGGCATGATGGACTTGTGATGTTGACTTGGTCAACATCTAATGGCGTGAAGAGAAGTGAGGCGTGAGCTTTAAATGGATAAGGATGAAAGACACCCTTTGATCTTATCCATTTAATTATTCTCTCTTCATCACTTCTAAGGGATATATTGGCGCCATCAATTAAGGCCTTTGGATCACCATCAAGGCTTTGATCAATGGACAAGGATTACCCCTATTTTTTCATGCGTGAGAAGGGAGGGGACCACATGGCGTTTGGAATAAGAATGAAGCGCCTTATTTAGCGGCTTCATCTTATCACGCCTCTTCATGAATACGCCTCTCCCTATTTTTGTGGCGCCTCCTCTCCTCTTCATCACGCCCCATCTGAAGGATGTGTGGATGGGGATGCATCCTTTGGTGATGCGTCCCCACGCCATCTATAAAAGAAAATCGCTTCCGGTGATTTAATTCATCCCGATTCCAATCCAACCTCTCTCTCTCTCTTTTCCTTCTTTCTTACAAGCCTTCTTTCTTTCTAACATCCCTCTTATGTTGTCCTAATCTAAGACAAGGAGGTCTTCTTTAGGACAAATAGCTTAGAAAGATATTTAGAAAAAGAAAAAAATTAGAAAGGAAGGAAAGCAAGCATTAGAGTTCTTTAAGAAAAATTCTGCATTAAGGATCAAAAGTTTTTGGAGCTAAAGTCTTGATCAAGTTTTTCGTGTGGATCACTGTTGGAGGGCGGATACTTGGACGCCTCGTGGAGATTTTACAAACTTGGATTTAGCGTTACAGGCATTTTTCTATTTCAGTATTTATATTTATATTGTTTGATTGTTTACCATTAAGGTGATCTAGGCTTATAAGGGTTTCATGTTAAGGGACTTTATTAAGAAATTTTTAAAATTCCTAGCTTCCGCTGCGCATTAATGAAATGTTAAAACCCTTCAAAAGCTTCACTAATACCCGATCACCAACCTGAAATTCAGCTGCCCGTCGCTTTATGGTCAGCCCACTTCTTCATCTGTTTAGTCGCCTTCAATAAGGAGACTTGAACCAAATCTGTATCCTCCTTCAGATCCCTCATGAACCTATAGGCGGATCGGACCTACGTCCCATGTAGTCCATGTTAGAAGTATGCCCTAGAAGCCAATGTGGCTTGACGCATATTTGTAATCTGGGGTATAAATTTATAATTTGATACTTATTAATAAATAAGATTGGGCAATTTATTTTTTCATTCATGTTTGTATGTGTCCATGAATCGTCCAAAAAATTAATAGATGATGGCACATAATTTCAAGAAGTTGAGAATTTGAGGCATGTGTCATTAGGGATTAATTTCTAAATGCTCCTGATCGGATGGATACATCACAAGGGACGGTGATCGATCCGCTGAGATTAGTGCATCAGATCACTTAGTCAGATGGACGGAGTCTCGAGTCCATGGTGTAGATACACTGGAGTGATTATGCAAGTACTTATTAGAGAACAAGATACTGAGCATGACCAAAGATGTAGTCACATGGATGTCTATCCCACTCGTCAGTGACTACTTATGCTGCAGTTGTATGACTGATCCCTTTGACCTGCGATGCCTCGGCTATTTCACTGTGAGGTTGCTGTAGTTTGACGAGCATGTGAACTTGGACCCTAGTCATTCGGGTACTTGTAGTGCGAATTGGCTGCAGTAGGTTCATTTTGGAATAGGATTGCATTTAGATGGGAATCTATCGACCTTGATAGATTAGGAGTGATCCTATGTGATTTATGAGACTGAGCTCGATAAATTTCTGGCCAGGTATTTTGGAAAAAGAGTTTTCCATATCTCGAACTGGAAGTCGTATAAATTTGACATATGACAGACGATGGAATTTGACGAGATTATCCATAACCTCCATCACATCGGGATTCATGATAGAGGGACTGTATCATACGCTAACTGCACCAAGAGGTTCAGATATTTTATTCTGCTGGGTTGCTACCACATACTGCTAGGTGTCACTAGTGGAATTGTGAGAGTCGAAGGCATTCACTTGATGATCAGTGAACCCTAAGAGTAGAACTGAATCGTTTCAGTCCACTGAAAGGAGTTTCAGTGATATTGAGATGAAGTTCTCAATATTTCTCACTACCAGTCAGAATAGAACCTACGGGGTCACACACATAGAGGATTTAATTAGTCAGACTATTATAATTGTGATTTGGAATCATAATAGAAATCAATCATCAATATGATTGGTGATTGAATTAACCCACTAAGTGTTAGTGAGTTAATGGAAGAAGAATTAAATGGAATTGATTACAATTGGATTGCAATTGGGCTGATTTAATGAGCAAATCAAATTGGGTTCGACCAAATTGATTTGGGTTCATGATTGGGTCAATTTGATTAAACCCAAAATTTGTGCGGATTTTAAAGACCACATGTCGTTGTAGGATGAATATGACTTAAGTCATGTTCACACAATGCGAACTTTAAAGTCCACATGGCGTCGTAGGATGCATGCTCCCAAATCAATTAATTCTCCTAATAAGATTAGAAATCCTAATATGATTAGAAAATTAATCAATTGATTAAATAGACACATGTCATTGTATCTATGAGCACAAGGATTGGACACTTGGCATTAATCCAAGGGTGGGTTATAGTCCCATACTCCTAATAAGATTAGGAGGAGCCCTAAACCCAATCAATAAAAGGGTAGCAAGGGAGAAGTTATGAATTAATTCTCTCCTCTTCCTCTCCACGCCTCCTCTTCTTTCTTCCTCCTCCACGGCAGCAAGGGGTCTTCATCCTCCTCTTCTTCCATGGTAGCAAAGCAATGAAGATCCACGTGCAAGGTTCCTCCTTCCTCTTCCTCCATCGCGAGCAAGGTTGAAGAAGAAAGGGTTCTTCTTTAAGGAGGTATGTTGCAGATTTTTATTTTCTAATCTATATGATAGTCATGAGAGATCTTTGCAAGGAGCTAGCACTCCGGTAAGACCCTATCTCAGATGATTAGATCTTCGTGTGGATACCTGTAGAGGCCGGATAATTGTGTGGCTCAAACAGGAACCTAGATAGATCATCAGGTGGTGCGTTCGCAAAAATGCTCTCCCAAGTGCAGGAGAATCGCACAAGTAGTATACTCGAAAGTCCGAGATCGAATCCTCAGGCAGCGGTCTATGAATTATTAGTGTAATTTCAGATGCAATTTTTCGTTGATTTTCAGAAATTAAAAGCAGAGAATAATAGGTAATTTAAACAAAGTTCAAGAATATAGAGAAAGCTAGGGATCTGGATTCCCCCTGGACAATGTTGTTTTCAACAATTAAATTCTGCGATTCTTGATTAAGGATAATAGATAGAATAGTTCTAATCATGGAATATATAATTTGAAAACATGAATTAAACATCCAAGTATTTATCGTGCCGGTTACGTCTACGACAAATCAAAAATTGAAACAATCCATGCATCAATATATATAACCATACAAGATCTATCTAATAAATAAATATGCAAGAGTCCAAAATATACCAATGGATATAAATTAACTAGAATAAAAGTTTTAGAGTGTACTTGAAGAAAGCAACATAACAAGGGTTCATCCATCACCCTTTGCTAAGGGAGTTAGCAAGTCATTACAAACATCAAATCCTTTGACATCAACTCCCTTGTTTTTTTTCTTTTTTTTTTTCCTTTTCAGAAACAGGGCATACCCTGTTTCTTTCTTTCTTTCTTCCCTTCTCTGTTTTCTTTTTTTTTTCTCAATCGCCCAGCGCCCCATTGAATCCCTCCTAGCTCCCTTTTATAGCCTTCCCGACGCCATCAAGTGGAGAATACGATCTTCCGCGTGAGAGGATTAGGGCAGAGGAATGGCCTCTGTGAACGGAAGGAAAGGATGGCACACGGGATGCTTGATTCATGGAGAGGGTTGATCACGGAAGATGGGGCGCTAATCTGCTCTGTGAACGTGGACGGATGAACTGCTCGCTGAAGAACTGATGCGGAGGGCATGGACGCTGATCTCGGCTGGGAGATTGCGGACGGATGAAGCCGCGACGCTGGAGGGGCTGATCGCTAGCTCACGGATGCACGCGGCTGAGTTGCTTGCTAATCTGGAAGAGGCGGATGAATGGGCGTTGGGCTCGGCTAAGAGGAAGGCTGAGACGCGGACACGGAAGAAGGATGGGATCGCGGACGCTGTGGAGGAGCGCGATCTCTTCCGGACGGTCGCTGGGAAGATTCACGAGATGCTGGGATGCGTGAGCTGATCACGGCCGGATCCGACGCTGATGCTGGGACATGATCACGGGCTGAAGCATGGGAGCGTTGATCGGGTTGTGAGGCTGAGAAGGAGGAGAACGCGGACGAGACGAATGCCGGAGGTGATCGCAGACGCGGACGACATGCAGATGCTGGGAATCCAGAAGATCGTTGGGGATGAAGCTTGGACTCGTGGACGGTTTTGGGACGCTTCACGATCGCAGGAGCTGGAGTTTGGGAGAGGCAGACATGGACGAGATGAGTTGGACACGAACATGATGCTGGGAGGCGCGGATGGATCGTGATGACGGATCCGCTGCTGTGAGCCCACGGGCTTTTGGGTCCTCTCGGATAATGAAACAAGGCCCTTGGCAAATCCATTATGCGGTGCCTCCGAATGACTTGCCAAGTGTTGCTCGAGTGCAAGTGTAATTGATCAGATTAATTATGCTCCAACATGATCAAGTTCGGGGTTATGCATCATCCAAATCTGTACCAATTCGTATCTTAACTCTGATTTACGATCAACTGCATCCACCAAAAATATAATATTAATGTAGCACTTTTATTATTATTTATTAGCAATAATACAATTTAAGTGATGTGTAGATCGCACTTTTGTGCTCTCATCACACCTCCAACTGGCTTATTGCTAGTCTCTAGGCAATTAATGAGCAAACGATAAAATGAGAGCGCAAAAGCTGTGGTTTAACCTATGACTTTTTATTGAAGCTAAAGATACAAAATAAAGATGCATGCCCACTTTCGTAGGGAATTACGATTGCACTTAACACGTGCAACAAGCCGTTAAACCCCTAGGTTACCCTAGTGGACGAGTGTTGTCTCGTGAGGGTTTTGCAGTAATGTTACCCACAAACATCATTCATAAATGATATACAATGAAATCTAAGTCAATACACATGTGATATATATTTTTCTCAAGCTTGGCAACTATCAAAGCAAGGGGAATACTAAAGTGTAGTATGCATAAACAGAATGACTTTCTTAGAGCACTAATACCTCCACCACAACATGGTACCGCTTAAATTTTAGATGCACTACTCAAGTTCGCAAGTGTTTACTACAGTTTATTAGAATCCGATCTATCAAATTTTCAGAATATCACATGTTGTCTACATTCGTCAAGAATGGCTCGTATGTAAAGAAAGAGCTATCAATCCCAACTAAACAACCCGGGTACACAGAGGTCCAATACAATGGAGTCAAACCAGCCATTATCACATGTCACTGGGTTCAGCCTGACCAACTCATTCTTGCTTATTTTTATTTCATCATCATTTTTTTATATATATATGACGACTACAGTTGTCCAACCCCATTAGGCTCTAGTAAGGTCCATGTAGCGAGCTTTCGGTCAATGACCCCCGATCCAGTTGGCTCAAGACATTAGGTGAAACACCCCTCAGACTTAATTACTCGAACCAGACTACGCCACAAGGTCAGACTTGTCATCATAAGTTTTTTTTTTAATCTATAAGAATTTTGCAAGAAAAGAGAGGGCAGACTGAACCATATAGATATTTTTATTATATACGTGACTGCATCGTGACTGTAGGTCAACCAAGGTCGAATCGTAAGGTACTTAGGTGTTCTAGCCAGGGTATTCAACCTCTATCTTTATGTGAAAACAAATCATGAACCTTATAGTACAGACAAGGATACTCGTACTTTTTTTACAGATACGGCTTAATAAAAATGCATTGAACAAATGTGAACTCCTGAGGCCTTCCTATAATCATTAAGTACATGTGCGGGGATCTAATAATAGATCTCTGATCAGTCATAGTATGCATGTGTTCGTTGCCTTAATAGTTGCACAAACTCAATATGAAAATACATGTGCATTTGTAATAAATCAAATGCAAAAACAAGTTTTTTTTTCTTTTTTTTAATATTTTCCTCCTCCAACTTAAACATTGCATTGTCCTCAATGTAATATATACAAGAAAACTATATATGAGAGACAGTAGAGAAATAATATTGGAGAGAAGAGGAATACCTTGAGTTGCTGATATATAGAAAATAAGACCTACAAATTAAGAAGAAACTAGAAATAAAAGAAAAAAAATAATTCTAGCTAATATACACATACCTTTGCCTCCATGCTCAGTTATAAGAAGTCTCCTCCAAGGAAAGGGAGTCCTCCTCATCTGCAAAATTCTCAAGAAAAGGTTTAAGTCTGTGTCCATTCACCTTAAATATCGTACCATCCTGTGGATTCTCAATCTCAACCACCCTATGTGAAAAATAGTTTTTACAATGAAAGGACCTGTCCATCTTGATCGTAACTTTTCAGAAAATAGATGTAAGCGAGCATCATAACAAAGAATTTTTTGTGAAGGTTCAAAAGATTTTCTTAGAATTGATTTATCGTGCCTAATTTTCATTCGTTCTTTATAAATTCTAGCATTGTCATACGCATCTCTGCGAATCTCGTTAAGCTCATTTAATTGCAATTTCTAGCTAGACCGGCATCTTGTAAATCAAAATTCAATTTTCTAATTGCCCAATACGATTTATGCTCTATTTCAATAGGTAGATGACATGCTTTTCCATATACTAGCTGATACGGGGACATACCAAGAATAGTTTTATATGCAGTACGATAAGCCCACAATGCATCTGATAGTTTCAAGGACCAATCTTTTCGCGATGGGTTCACCGTTTTCTCTAAAATTCGTTTAATCTCCCGATTGGCTAACTCTACTTGGCCACTAGTCTGCGGATGATATGGGGTAGCAACTCTATGGGTGACACCATATTTTTTCAATAAGGTCTCGAAAGGCTTATTACAAAAGTGCTTTCCACCATCACTAATTATGATCTTAGGTATTCCAAATCGTGAAAAAATATTTTCTTTCAGAAATTTCAAAATAGGTTTGTGATCATTGGTTCTACAGGTGATAGCTTCTACCCATTTTGTTGACCCCTAATGGATTTTGATGAATACAAAACACTAGAGTAAAATTCCATTATATCTTAACAATTCGATTGAGGAATTCATGTGTTTTACTTAGAAAATTGTTAAGAAATGTCTAGGCAAGTTCCCACAATTTTTATGAATTTATTGAAGAATATTTTGAGCTAAAGAAAAAGTTCAGGGACAGCCGAGACGTCTCCTGATAGTTTCAGAGACGTCTCTGGCGCAAACAGGAAGAACTGGCACACTTGGAGTCGTCCCCGGCACCTGCCGAGTCGTCCCCGCGTTAGCGGAGTCGACTCTCTCAGAAGCGGAGTCGACTCTCTCAGTGGCGGCAGAAAGACGTTTCTCAAGGGATATGCGCGAGACGTCCCCGCTGTACGCGGAGTCGTCCCCGCAAGCAAAAAGGAGACTCCCCGAGACGTCCCCAAGATGGCGGAGACGGCTCTCTCAGGGTTTTCCAGAAAATGGTTTTTGCGGTGATAAGGAAGCGGAGTCGACTCTGAGATAGCGGAGTCGTCCCCACGCATAAAGTGGACACAAGCGGAGACGTCCCCTGAAAGAGCGGAGACGACTCTCTCAGAGAATTCAGAGGGCAAGTTTTTCGGAGACAAAGAAGCGGAGTCGTCCCCAAAGAAGCGGAGTCGTCCCCACTCAAAAAGCACAGACAAGGCGAGACGTCCCCGTAAAGTGCCGAGTCGACCCCAGATAAAGTAAAAGTAAAATCCTGTAGGGGAGACGTCTCTCGCTGTAGCGGAGACGTCCCCGGAGCGCCTGGGACGCGACTGACAGCTTTTCAGGTTTGATTTTGAATTTCAAATCCTTCTCTTTTTGTCTCTAACGGCTATATTTGCTTTTTGGGCTATAAAGGGACCTCTTAAGTGGTTCTCAACAACTCTTCACCAACCCAAAGCAAAATCATTCAAGAGAGAAGTTTGAAAGAAAAGCTCAAGGGAGTGAGTGCATCCAAGGAAGGAAATCAAGTACTTTCAAGTCTCCCAAGTGATTTCAAGCTCAACCACTCTCGCGCGCTTGGGAATCAAAGCTCACACTCAACCCTACGCGGTCTACCTTGGAAGAATCAACATCTCCCACGCTTCCAACGGCAAAAAGATTCTTCCGGATTTCATTGTTCATAAGTGCTATATTTGCTTTCTAGAGCTTTTATATTCTTTTGTACACTCTTTATCGTGGTGCTTGTTCAAGTCAAGGGACTTGGAACAAGGGAAAGGCGTCCCAAGCCTAAGAGAAATTGGGGGTTTAGGGTTTGTTGTGAGCCCGGTGTAAAACAACGAGTTGGGTAGTGAACTCGCAAAACTACCGTACTGTAATCTTGGATTATAGTGGAAATACCCAAAAGGCGCTTTGGGGAGTGGATGTAGGAGCAGTGAAGGCTCCGAACACTATAAAACCGTGTGCTTGTGGTTGTCTTCTCTTATCCCTTTATCCTTGCTTTAGTTTATATATTTGTGTGTTTTTAATCTTAAATTAGTCAAAAAGTTTTTTAAAACACCCAATTCACCTCCCTCTTGGGTGGACCATCTTTGGGCAACAAGTGGTATCAGAGCAGGTGCTCCTTATATTTCTTGAAAGACCTAACCGTCTTAGCCAAAGATTAGATGGGAACACCTTTAACAATGTTCCTGCGAGGGGCAAGCAACCAATAGACCTCCACTCTTCAATGGAACAAATTATACCTATTGGAAGACTAGAATGAAAATCTTCATTCAAGCACAAGACTATGCCTTGTGGAGGGTTATAGTCAAGGGACCACAAGAACCATCACACATAGTTAATGGCATTCGAGTTCCCAAACCTGAAGAGGATTGGGATGAGAATGATGATAGGATGGCTCAACTCAATTCTAGAGCCATGAACTCATTATTTTGTTCTTTAGATGCAAATGAGTTTAATAGAGTCTCCACATGTAGTTCCGCTAAGGAAATATGGAATAAGCTTGAAGTTACCCACGAGGGTACAAATCAAGTCAAGGAGTCCAAAGTGAACATTCTAGTTCACAAATATGAGTTGTTTAAGATGGAACCCAATGAAACCATCACATGCATGTTTACACGCTTTACGGATATAATTAATGGTTTAAAAAGCTTGGGTAAATCCTACACTAACCCGGAACTTGTGAGTAAAATTCCTCAGGTCTTTGCCAAAAGCATGGGAAGCAAAGGTCACGGCGATCGTAGAAGCCAAAGACCTCAACACCTTGGGGCTAGAGCAACTCTTGGGCTCATTGATGACGCATGAGCTCACGATGAAGCAACATGAAGAAGAGTTGCCGAAGAAAAAGACAATCGCACTCAAGGCTGCCCTCAAGTGTGTGTGAAGAAGAGAGCAGTGGGAGTGAAGAAGAAAGCCAAGATGAGGACTTGGGGTTGATAGTTAGGGAAGTTTAAGAAATTCATGAGAAGGAAGAAACCCTTCCCAAGAAAGAAATTTGGAGGTAGAAATGATTGGGAAAAAGAAAAGGAAAAAGAAAGATATCCAATCATATTGCTATGATTGCAAGAGACCGGGACACATTCGTTCCGAATGCCCTCAACAAAACAGTATTTTGGAAAGAAGAAGAAGAAGGCATTGAAGGCAACATGGGATGATAGTGACACATCATCCTCCGAGGAAGAGAAGGAAGAGACCGCCAATTTATGCTTCATGGCGTTCGAGGACGACGAGGTATGTCAAAACCCAACCATAAATTTTACTTTAGAAGAATTGTATGAAGCTTTTCAAGAACTTATGGGTTGATTGTAGTATGTTAGGAGCAAAAAATAAAGAATTAAAAGCCTCCAATCAAAAACTAAAGGAAGACATTGAAAACCTATTAATTGAAAAGGAGAGCGTTAAAATATTAATACTACTAAACCTAGAAATTAAGAATTCAAACTTAGTATTGAAAATGAAAAGGGAAAAACAGTAATTAAGGAATTAAATCTAAAATTAAAATTCCTATTCGATATTAATACCTCACTTGCACAAAATGTTGAAATCTCTTAAAAAGATAAGGAAGAACTAGTCAAAGAAAATTTGAATCTTAAGAATGAGGTACATAAGTACAAACAATTGTTGAAAAATTCACACAAAGTTCTGAAAATTAAATCTCATTCTTTCAAATCAAAGAGCCGTTTTTAATAAAGCCGGATTAGGTTATAAAACTAATAAACAACAAAAGTATCTAAAGAATTTCTTTGTAAAAGCGAAAGATGTAAAAAACTGAAAAACCTACATGCTTTCATTGTGGAAAGACTGGACATAAAGTCTACTCTTGTATTCAAAGAAAAATCCAAACTAACAAGAGTACATTTGTGAAAGCCAAAAACATAACTAAAGTATGGGTGCCTAAGGGAACCAACCACACTAACCACGAAGGACCCAAAAAACTTGGGTACCTAAGAGCTTCACATGATCATTTTTGCAGGTATGCCTTGCAGCCCAAAAATAAAAAGAGAATGTGGTATCTTGGATAGCGGTTGCTCAAGGCATATGACCGGTGACAAGAGTCTCTTCGTCACCTTGGAATCAAAAGAAGGAGAGTAGTCACATTTGGAGACAATGCTAAAGGCCGAATCATTGGTGTCGGTAAAATCTCCATATCATCCTCCTCATTTATTGATAATGTATTGTTAGTTAATGGACTGAAACATAATTTATTAAGTATAAGTCAATTTTGTGACAAGGGCTTTAAAGTATCATTTGAATCGTCACTATGCATAATTAGTAGTCCAATTGATAATGAGATCATACTCACAGGACATAGGCATGGAAATGTTTACATGGTAGATCTTGATGATCTCACCATGAAGGGATGGCCAATGTCTTGTAGCCATGAATCCTAAAGTCAATGAGACTAGTTGGTTATGGCATCGTAGGTTAGGGCATGCTAGCATGGATTTAATTTCTAAATTGATTACAAAGGATCTAGTCAAAGGACTACCGAAAATAGACTTGAAAAGAATAAAATTTGTGCGGCATGTCCAATTAGGAAAACAAACAAGAAGTTCTTTTAAGTCTAAGAACATAGTCTCAACGTCAAAACCCTTAGAACTAATTCACATGGATTTGTTTGGACCCACTAGAACTGCTAGTCTAGGGGGTAAGAAATTTGGTCTTGTCATTGTTGATGATTTTTCACGTTTTACATGGGTTTCATTCCTTGCACACAAAGATGAGTCCTTTTCCGCTTTTATCAAGTTTCATAATAAAGTTTCAAATGAACTCAATCTTAAGCTAAAAGCAATTAGGAGTGATCATGGTACCGAGTTTGAATATCAACACTTGAAAAGTTTTGTGACGAAAATGGTATCAATCACAATTTCTCGGCACCTAGGACACCCCAACAAAATGGGGTGGTAGAAAGGAAGAATCGCACACTCGCAGATATGGCTCGTACCATGTTGTGCGAATCGGATCTACCAAAGTATTTTTGGGCTGAAGCAATAAGTACCTCATGTTATATCTTAAATCGTGCTTTAGTTAGATCTATCTTAAAGAAAACACCATATGAATTGATAAAAGGCAAAAAACCAAATATAAGTTATTTTCATGTTTTTGGTTGTCGATGTTTTATTTTGAACAATGGAAAGGACAATCTCAGTAAATTTAGTGCCAAATCAGATGAGGGGATCTTCTTAGGTTATTCCTCATCTAGTAGAGCATACAGGGTCTTCAACAAGAGAACTCTCGTTGTTGAAGAATCCATTCAGTTGTTTTTGATGAAACTAATGGAGATTCTTCTAGAAAAGAAGAAGATGTTGATGCAGGTATACTTGAAGACCGAATCAAGGAATTCTCCATACAAGACAAACAACATGAGGATGAGGTTAAGGAAGATACAAATCAGCAAGATGAAGAAGATCAACCTCCATCAAACAATCAAGATCTTCCTAAAAGAATGGAGGTATGCACATGGTCATCAAAGGATCTAATCCTTGGTGATCCTTCACAAGGTATAAGAACTAGATCTTCTCTAAGAAACACTAGTAATTATCTTGCTTTCGTTTCACAAATAGAGGCCTAAATCACTAGAAGAAGCTGAAAAAGATGATAATTGGATGAACCGCTATGCAAGAGGAATTAAACCAATTTGAAAGAAATGAAGTTTGGACTCTAATGAAAGGACCCCCCAAATGTTTCAATTATAGGCACCAAGTGGGTGTATAGAAATAAACTAGATGAAGATGGAATAGTAATAAAAACCAAAGCTAGGCTAGTGGCCAAAGGATATAATCAGGAGGAAGAAATAGATTTTGATGAAACTTTTGCTCCTGTTGCTAGATTAGAAGCTATTAGATTACTTTTGGGCATATGCATGCTTCATGACTTTAAACTCTATCAAATGGATGTAAAAAGTGCATTTCTAAATGGTTATATAATGGAGGAAGTTTATGTAGGACAACCTCCAGGTTTTGAAAATCACTTACATCCAGATTATGTGTATAAATTGCATAAAGCATTGTATGGACTTAAGCAAGCTCCTAGGGCATGGTATGAAAGATTAAGTAATTTCCTAATTGAAAACAAATTTAAGAGAGGAATGTAGACAAAACCCTCTTATTAAAAGAAAAGGAAAATGACTTATTGCTTGTACAAATTTATGTGGATGATATAATTTTTGGTGCTACTAATGATAGTCTTTGTCAAGAGTTTGCCAAGCTTATGCAGGGAGAATTTGAAATGAGCATGATGGGTGAGCTCAACTTCTTCCTTGGGCTGCAAATAAAACAATCAGAGGAAGGCATATTCATCAGTCAGTCCAAGTATATCAAAGAAATGTTGGAGAAATTCAAGATGAAGGATGCAAAAGAAATCAGCACACCCATGGGCTCAAGTTGCAAGCTTGATAAGGATGAAAAAGGTAAAAGTATAGACTGCAAATTGTACAGAGGTATGATAGGCTCTTTACTTTACCTTACTGCTAGTAGACCAGATATATTATTCAGTGTTTGTATGTGTGCTAGATACCCAAGCATGTCCTAAGGAATCACACTTGCAAGCTGTTAAAAGAATATTTAGATATCTAGTAGGGACATCTAATGTAGGCTTATGGTACTCTAAAACAGTCTGACATAAACTTAATTGCTTATTCCGATGCTGATTTTGCCGGGTGCAAACTCGACAGAAAAAAGCACAAGTGGGACATGTCAATTCTTTGGTGCCAATTTGGTTTCTTGGTTTAGCAAGAAACAAAATTCAGTTGCCTTGTCCACAGTTGAAGCTGAGTACATTGCAGCTGGAAGCTGTTGTGCCCAAGTTCTTTGGATTAAAGCAACAGCTTGAAGACTTCGGTATTAAAATGGACAATATACCAATTAAGTGTGACAATACAAGTGCAATCAACTTAACAAAAAATCCTGTTCAACACTCTAAGTCAAAGCATATAGAGATTAGGCATCATTTTATTAGGGATCATGTGATGAAAAATGATGTGTGATTGAATATAGTATGTATCTGAAAAATCAATTAGCTGATATCTTACAAAAGCCCCTTTGTAAAGATAGATTCAATTCTCTTAAGGAATGCGTTGAGCTTGCTATGATCCTAGCAAATGAAGTGAACTTGTATTGCTGTTACTTTGCTACTCGAACTAGTAAACCCACCTCAAGGCAAACATATGTGAAAACATGAATTCATCTAAACTAAATGACGAACTGTTTTGACTTTCCGGAGGATGGTTACCCTCCCTTGGACTCTTCATAGAGATATTTTCAAGAGCCTATAACATGGGTATTCGAAATTTGGTCAAACATTCCTCATTTCAATCTTAATAATCTAAAAAGTCATTATCAAATCATTATAGGATGTATTATTAAGGGGGAGGATCACAACAATTCACTCTTGTGTCTATCAAAAGAAATCACGATTGATTAGGGTGATTAAACCAAAAATCTGGAACTGCAGTCTGAAATTTTTTGTGCCGGAGACGTCTCTGGCAAGCTCGAGAGACGTCCCCCAAGGGGGGAGACGTCTCGCCTTAGTGGCGGAGACGTCTCGGGGACCGAATGAGGGCTTTTTAAATAGGTCGAAATCGCTCGAGCCGACTCGAGCTTTCTCCCTCATTCCCACGACCAAAACGGAAAAGCCCTAGCCTCCACTTGCTCTCCACTTCAAAACCTAGCTTCCATTTGCCCTAAATCGCAAACCCTAGCATCCATGGCACCAAAGAAAGCTAGGACAACCCCGTGGGAGGCGACCTAGAGTAGCGGGCGACGGCGAGGAACGGCGGGAAAGAACCCTCCGCGCCTTCTCCTCCGGTTGCTCCGCCGACCACGACGATTTCCTGTGCAAATCGCACAGTCACGACTGGCAGGCACATCGATTTTTCCTTTCTAGATCATGAGGGTTCTCTATTGGAGAGAGACTCCGAGCCCAACGGGTGGGAGCACCTTTGCACCCTCAAAATCTCGACCTACCCCGGCCTTGTTAGAGAAATGTTTAGTGATATGGCCTTAGGGGGACTTAGGGTACACTGCATATGTCCGAGGGACATTGGTAGAAATTAATGAGGATGTTCCTATCCACTGTCCTACAAATTCCTAAGGACGGTGAGGCACCGACCTCACATCCCCAAAGGGAAATAGCCCTAAACTTGATTCTAGGAAGAGAGGACTGCGGCCCCTCTTGATGTTGTCTACTCCAGGACCTAAATGCAGAAATGAGACTTCTTTTAAGCATTGTCAATCGGGTCCTATTCCCCAAAACCGGTCGCTTTCGATTTTGTTTCGGAGCGTGATTTAGTCATAATGCACCATATCCTACTAGGGATCCCCCTAAACCTCCCTAGACTCATGCTAAATTACATTGCCCAATGTCATAGGTATTCTAGGTTTAGTATACCCTATGGCATGATCTTTACCTTAATATTTAAACACTTCAAGGTTCCCATTCCACCAAATGAACCTGCAAAGCCCCTAAGAACACCGATTATTACATGAGGGTCAATGAGAAGAATGGAATTTCACAAGATAGATGGGTCGTGTGGTCAAGGTTCCAAAAAGAAAAGCACAAACCATAGAGCCTGAAATCCCACATCATGAGCCTGACCATCACTCCTCCACCTAGCCACATGGACATCCCTGATATTCCCTCCAGCTCAGCTGGACCTTCCACATCCATGCCACAACCTCCTCCAGTCAGTGGGACCTCCTTCCTATCAGAGGAGCAGATGCACACTTTAGCATCTGTTTATTTGTCCAGCAGATGAGGGAGGAGATGAGATCCATGATGACTGCAGAGCTGGCCCCCATCAGACAAGAGCTGAAGGAAATTAGAGCTCAAATTGAAGCCACAGAGCAGCAAATAGTTGGGGTAGGTGCCACCCCAAACATTAGATCGATAGAGCTCAAAGACAGCTTGAAGGCCATTTCCCGAGAGTCTCAAAGAGTGACAAAGCCAGATGGCAATGTGGGCACCCTAGTTGCCCAACTTAGAGGCAGAATTGAGATGCAACCTTAGAGTTTGAAGCACTTGTGGCAGGTTTCCACAAGTCACAGGGAGATCACTTTAAGACGTCTGGATTCTATCAATGGCTTCATAGATGCAGCCTGTAAGGCTTATGCACAAAGTACAATGCCCCATGAGCAACGACGCCGATGATGGATATCCTATAGGATCTTCCCTTTTTGTAAATCCTAGGCCATGTGAAACACTTTTGTTAACTAGAAATCAATACTTGTTATGACTCTTCCCTTTTGTACTTGAAATCAATACTCTTATGTACTAACTTCAAAGACTACAATGACATATGAATGAATACAATTTCTTTTTAAAATCTTGGTGTACATTGCCAATTCCGTGTATGTGTTTGACTTGTGTGATACAAAGAAACAGGGGGGAGCACATCTTGTGATAACTATGTTAAACTAAACGATGAGTATGAAATGAATTCCACAAACAAAGGGGAGTCAATATGAAGACTGAACTCATTGGACTAGGGGGAGCACACCTTGAGTATCATTTGTCCCCTTCATTGTTGATGACAAAAAGGGGGAGTAGAATATTGTAAGGGGGAATAGAATATTGAAATATGAATATTGAAAGATATGGATATTGAAAGGGGGGTACAGAATGAATATTGAATAGGTTATTGAAGAATATTAATTTTAAGATAATTGCCCTTCTGGAAAAAGAAAGGGGAGTCAAAAAGAATCTAGTTTTTAAATTATCTTCAGCATCAATATATCATTCTAACTTGATTCAAATTCAGTTCATATGATAAAAATCATTTAAGAACTATAAAGATCAATCCTATGCACAAGGAAATTTAAGTGATGCACATCGTATCTAGTTCAAATCAAACATTATACTTGTATATCTGATCAATACTGTGTATATGTTTAAATTTCAAATTTTGCATATACTCAGTGTTTTGTCATCATCAAAAAGGGGAGATTGTTGACCCCCTAATGGATTTTGATGAATAACAAAACACTAGAGTAAAATTCCATTATATCTTAACAATTCGATGAGGAATTCATGTGTTTTACTTAGAAAATTGTTAAGAAAATGTCTAGGCAAGTTCCCACAATTTTTATGAATTTATTGAAAGAATATTTTGAGCTAAAGAAAAAGTTCAGGGACAGCCGAGACGTCTCCTGATAGTTTCAGAGACGTCTCTGGCACAAACAGGAAGAACTGGCACACTTGGAGTCATCCCCGGCACCTGCCGAGCGTCCCCGCGTTAGCGGAGTCGACTCTCTCAGAAGCGGAGTCGACTCTCTCAGTGGCGGCAGAAAGACGTTTCTCAAGGGATATGCGCGAGACGTCCCCGCTGTACGCGGAGTCGTCCCCGCAAGCAAAAAGGAGACTCCCCGAGACGTCCCCAAGATGGCGGAGACGGCTCTCTCAGGGTTTTCCAGAGAAATGGTTTTTGCGGTGATAAGGAAGCGGAGTCGACTCTGAGATAGCGGAGTCGTCCCCACGCATAAAGTGGACACAAGCGGAGACGTCCCCTGAAAGAGCGGAGACGACTCTCTCAGGGAATTCCAGAGGGCAAGTTTTTCGGAGACAAAGAAGCGGAAGTCGTCCCCAAAGAAGCGGAGTCGTCCCCACTCAAAAAGCACAGACAAGGCGAGACGTCCCCGTAAAGTGCCGAGGTCGACCCCAGATAAAGTAAAAAGTAAAATCCTGTAGGTGAGACGTCTCTCGCTGTAGCGGAGACGTCCTCGGAGCGCCTGGGACGCGACTGACAGCTTTTCAGGTTTGATTTTGAATTTCAAATCCTTCTCTTTTTGTCTCTAACGGCTATATTTGCTTTTTGGGCTATAAAAGGGACCTCTTAAGTGGTTCTCAACAACTCTTCACCAACCCAAAGCAAAATCATTCAAGAGAGAAGTTTGAAAGAAAAGCTCAAGGGAGTGAGTGCATCCAAGGAAGGAAATCAAGTACTTTCAAGTCTCCCAAGTGATTTCAAGCTCAACCACTCTCGCGCGCTCGGGAATCAAAGCTCACACTCAACCCTACGCGGTCTACCTTGGAAGAATCAACATCTCCCACGCTTCCAACGGCAAAAAGATTCTTCCGGGTTTCATTGTTCATAAGTGCTATATTTGCTTTCTAGAGCTTTTATATTCTTTTGTACACTCTTTTATCGTGGTGCTTGTTCAAGTCAAGGGACTTGGAACAAGGGAAAGGCGTCCCAAGCCTAAGAGAAATTGGGGGTTTAGGGTTTGTTGTGAGCCCGGTGTAAAACAACGAGTTGGGTAGTGAACTCGCAAAACTACCGTACTGTAATCTTGGATTATAGTGGAAATACCCAAAGGCGCTTTGGGGAGTGGATGTAGGAGCAGTGAAGGCTCCGAACCACTATAAAACCGTGTGCTTGTGGTTGTCTTCTCTTATCCCTTTATCCTTGCTTTAGTTTATATATTTGTGTGTTTTAATCTTAAATTAGTCAAAAAGTTTTTTAAAACACCCAATTCACCCCCTCTTGGGTGACCATCTTTGGGCAACACATTTAGACACGTACTCAACACCGACTAAAATGTACTCATATCCAAAAACAGTAGGAATGGGCCCATGAAATCGATGCCCTACATGTCAAAAATTTCAATAGCAGTAATGGGCTGAAGAGGCATCATATGCCTACGAGTTAGACTCCCAACACGTTGACATAGGTCACATGTCCTACAGAACTCGTGGACATCTTTAAATAGTGTAGGCCAATAAAAACCATATTACAACACCTTAGCTGCCGTTTTCTTAGATGCAAGTGTCTTCCGCAAGTACTGGCATGACAAAAAGAGAGTACACTTTGCATCTCATGATCCGGTATGCATCTTCTAAAGATTTGATCATTGCAATACTTAAACAAATAGGGGCATCATAATAATAATTCCTTACTTCACGCAAAAAATTATTCTTATCATTCGATCCCCAATGCTCCGGCATCCGGTTCGTGACAAGAAAGTTTACAATGTCAGCATACCATGGCATAGTTTGAAAGTGCAAACAATTGCTCTTCGGAGAATGAGTCCCTGATGGAAAACTGTGGCACTGAATCATTAAAAACTAGCTGTGATAAATGGTCAGCAACCACATTCTCTACTCCCTTTTTATCTTTGATTGTGATGTTAAATTCTTGGAGGAGAAGTATCCATCGTATTAAGCGTGGTTTGGCCTCTTTCTTATCCAGCAAATATTTTAGCGATGCATGGTCCGTGAAGATAAGAATAGGAGCACCAAGGATATAAGAGCGAAATTTATCTAATGCGAATACTACTGCAAGCAATTCCTTCTCGGTGGTGGTGTAATTCATTTGGGCATCGTTTAAGATTTTGCTTGCATAGTAAATGACATATGGCTTATTATCCTTGCGTTGTCCTAGGACAACTCCTATTGCATAGTCACTAGCATCGCACATGATTTCAAAAGGTAATGACCAATCAGGTGGTCGCATGATGGGTGTAGTTAAGCATAGACTTCAACTTTTCGAATGCCTCTTGACATGTTTCAGTCCAATTGAACGGTGTATCAAGGGATAGAAGGTTACATAATGATCGCTATAACACTAAAGTCCTTGATGAACTGCTATAAAATCCGACATGACCCAAAAATGATCTAACATCTCTAACCGTCTTGGGTGCAGGTAGCTTAGCGATTAAATCAATCTTAGCTCTATCAACTTTCATGCCCTTCGATGAAACATATGTCCTAGGACAATTCCCTTTGGCACCATGAAGTGGCATTTCTCCCAATTCAGTTATCAAATTCTTTTCAATACATCGAGCTAAGACTGCTTGTAGATGTGACAAGCAATCATCAAAAGAATCGCCAAAAATAGAGAAATCATCCATAAACACTTCCAAAAACTTCTCGTTCATGTCTTCAAAAACGCTGAGCATGTATCTTTGGAATGTTGCAGGTGCATTACACAACCCGAATGACATTCGTCGGAAAGCGAATGTACCAAAAGAACAAGTGAAAGTAGTTTTTTCTTGATTCTTAGGTGAAATTTCGATTTGGTAGTATCCGGAATAGCCATCGAGAAAACAATAAAATTGGTATCCTGCAACTCTTTCCAAAACTTGGTCTAGGAAGGGTAAGGAAAAGCGATCTTTCCTAGTAACCAAATTCAATTTTCGGTAGTCAAACACATACGCCAACTCGTCGGAACGTGAGTTGGGACTAACTCATCCTGCTCATTTTCGACTACCGTTAGACCCGCTTTCTTGGGCACGACTTGATTAGGACTCACCCACTTGCTGTCGGAAATCGGGTAAATAATACCCACAAAGCAACTAAGGACTTCTGTTTTAACCACGTCTCTCATTGTCGGATTCAGCCTACGCTGCATTTGCCTTGTGGTTTTCGCATTATCCTCCAAATATCTGATGCATGCAAATCAAAGGGTTAATCCCCTTTAAGTCTGTAATTGACCATCCAAGCACTTCTTTATGACTCTTTAGGATCGTAAGTAATTTTTCTTCTTGATCATTATCGAGCTCAGTCGAGATAATTACGGGAAAAGTGTTATCGGGTCCAAGAAAGACATACTTGAGTTCCCTTGGTAAGGGTTTCAGCTCAAGTATGGATGCTTGTTTCCAAGATTGTACAATTTTGTTCTTTGTGAGGGCAACTGCTCGAATTCCTCTATCCTCGGTCTCCACCCATTGACCATCATGGCATCCGAATTATCCAAAACAGGTGGGACTACATCATCAGCATCGGTTCCATTAGGACACCAATCAATTAAGCTATCATCGGATGGTTCGTTAATTGCTTTAGTTAATAAATATTCTTCTGCGATGGTTTCAACCCAATCAACCTCCTTACTCTCTTCGGGATCATTAGATTGTTTGCACACATTAAAAATATTCAGTTCTAAGGTCATGTTACCAAAGAAAGCTTCATGACACCATTCCTACAATTAATCAATGCATTAGAAGTTACAAGGAATGGACGTTCAAATGACCGGAATCTAAGACTGTGAGTTCGAAGCCGGATGTGTGTCCATACGATAAAATCGACAGGAAAGTAAAATTGTCTACTTGGACTAATACATCTCGATAATCTTCCTTGGAATTTTAACTGACCTGTCAGCTAATTGCAAAGTGACGAAGGTTGGCTTCAACTCACCTAAACCAAGTTGCTCATATACAGAATATGGCAACAAATTCACACTCGCCCATAAATCTAACAATGCTCGCTCTATCCTAAAGTCACCTATGATGCATGAGATGGTTGGGCAACCTGGATCTTTATATTTAGGAAGAATATTGTGCTGCAAATAGCACTCACATTTTCAGTTAAAAATGCCTTCTTCTTAACATTTAATCGGCGCTTGACAGTATACAAGTCCTTCAAAAATTTGGCATATGAGGGTATTTGTTTGATTGCATCAAGAAGAGGTATGTTGATCTTTACTTGCTTAAAAAGCTCAAGAATTTCAGAATTAGGTTCGAGCTTTTGCAACGGCTTTAACCGTTGTGGAAAAGGTGGAGGAAAAGGACATTCAACTTTCTCGGTAGAAGTTGGGACCTCAACTTCTTCTTTGTCCTTTCATCGGCTTTGGAGCATCAAAATTAGAAGTGACCTGTGGTCTCAATGGGGCGATCTGATTAATGACTTTTTCCATTATGCAAAGTCATGATGCTCTTTGCATGTCTGTATGCGAACTAGAAGGAGCCCGTATTATTACTACCATGCACTTGTGGGTTAGGTTGGGGTTGAGCTGGAAGCTTACTCTTCTCTTGGGTACTTAGGACGGTAGTCAACATTGACAATTGGTTTCTTATAACTTCAAAATTTCGAGTATTTTGAGCATTGATATTATCTTGACCTTGTAGAAAAATTTGTATAGATTGCAAGGTATCCTCGATATTCGGCTTTTGAGAGGGTGGTGATGCAAAAGTAGGATGTGCAGGTGGAGGAGCTGAATTGTGTGACTGTTGAGGATGATCGTTTCTCCACCTAAAATTTGGATGATTCTTCCAACCAGGGTTATAGGTATTCGAGTATGGATCGTTATAAGGCTTTTGGTAGGAGTTCATAGCATTTGCTTGATCGTGCAAGACTTCTTTGAATGCCGGTATGGTGGGACAATTTGTAGTGGTATGATCCGACATATCACAGATACCACAACACTCGTTTCTAAGCTCTATAGTCTTGACAGGCTCAACCTTCCTAAGCTCAATTTCTTCTACCTTTCTAGTGAGGGCTGCCATTTTAGCATGAAGATCATCCTCAGTTCTGAGGTTGTAAAGGCCTCCTGTACAGAGCTAGTAGGCTTAGGCAAAGACTTGTTGTTTCTATCTCCGTTTATCCCAAAGTTGGGCAGTTTCAGCAAGGGAATCCAAATACTCCCATACCTCATCAGGTTGTTTTTCTAAAAATCCACTATTGCACATGGTCTCTACAAACTGTTTCAACTGTGGAGATAAACCTTCATAAAAGAAGCTAATAGTTCTCCAAGTTTCGAACCCGTGATGAGGGCATGAGAGAAGAAGGTCTTTAAATCTTTCCCAACATTCGTAAAATGTTTCATTATCTTTTTGTTGGAAATTGCTGATATGTCTTTTCAAAAAGTTGGTCCTTTGTGCGAGAAAGAATTCTTTAAAAATTCTCTTTGCATATCTTGCCAAGTTCTTATTGATCTAGTCGCAAAGAGTTTAGCCATATTTTGGCCTTATCTTTAGAGAGAAAGGGAACAATGTCAGCTTGAGGACATCCTCGTGACATTTGGCACTCTAAATATAATGCTCAATTCTTCAAAATCCTTTAGATGAAGATACAGACTCTTGGACTCTAACCTGTGAAACTTGGGCAGCAATTGGATTACCCCTGGTTGATGTCAAAATGTCCTACATTATCAGGAAAAATTATGCTTGAAGGCTGACTAGTCTAGCTGGTTGTAGGTATTGTCTTAGGGTCATAACATGGGGTTCACGTTCTCGATCGTGGTGACTCCCCGCATCTTCATTTAAATCAG